>NC_070585.1:11616744-11794244 GCF_027409825.1 Scomber japonicus
GCCCTCTGCTGCCCTCTGTTGGTGACTGAATCTCACATACCGTTCCCACACAGTGCAGGTACTGACTACATGGCAGCTGTCTATCACTAAATAACAGGTGTGTGAGTGATTTTGCCTTCTCCTGCTCTGCTCCTCTCCTTTTGTCAATTTCCCTCCTGGCATAATGCAGACAAAGTATGGCTGAGTTAATTTCCCCTGTTGCTGACACACACAGTTGATTAGCATGGCCCACAGGAAACTATTGTTCCATCATAATGGATGGCAATCAGAGGTGAGGTCTGATAACGCCTGCTGTCACCTGATGCTCCGTCTGTTAGCCTCTCTTTTTCTCTATCATTATACCTCTCTTTCCCTCTCTGTTTCCTTAAGTGCAGTTGTGACGTACTCATACTTGCAGATATAGTGAAGATTTCAAAGTAATTTGTAGTTTTTCCCCTTTCTTCTTGTACTCTTAGCCACTAAATTAAGCATGACATATCTGGGTTGCGATAGCCCTATAACACAATTATATGCTTCTATATAGTGCTGAATCTCTTTTGATAACACAAATGCACACAGAGTGTGCACATGTACACTCACCAGCACTAACCCACACACAAAGATACTACTTTTATAAAGAATTTTCTCTTTCTTTCCACATAAATGCCTGAAGTTTTTTCATTCCATTCAGCCAATTTACAGACCTTTTTCCTGGTCCAGATTTCTTTCTGCATGTTCTGGCATCCTTCTAGTACCAACAATGGGTTTCCAGGACCTGCACTCATAAACATTGCTATAGATTTCCAGCACGCTAACAGTATGCCACAATAGTGTTGATTTTGATTGACACTTCTGGTGATGTGTAAAAAAATATGAATATTTACAGTATTAGTATTAGTCATGGTAAAAATTCCAGTCACATCACATACATACGCTTAAACCAGCCTTGATCTATAAACAGACTGAGAATGAAGAACCTTGATTGGCTGAGAGAATGATTGACAGCTGAACGAGTGGAACCTTTGAATGTGAAACTCAAAGGAAAGATGGGAAGCGTGTTTGTGCAGGTCCCAGGGGGGAAAAGCCTGGGTTTCGCACATGCATGCACGCACACACACACACACAAACACACACACACACACACACACACACACACACACACACACACATTGTAATCTTGCTCTACTTTGGGCTGTGCTCCACATGAAAGCATCAATGCTTCCTGCTGTTTGAGACGAGCTGTGTGTTGCACTGCAAAAGAACATACAGGTTTGTGCATGTAGATGGACAGGTCTGTGTGGCGACCAGCACAGGTGAGATTGTATCCATCTACCATGGCCTTTGTGAAATATCTCTCTTTTCCCCCTTCTTCCTCATTTCCTCCTTATCCTAACCTATCTGTCTCTGTTACTGCATATTTCTTTATCTCCCTCTCTTTCTCCTCTTCTTGGTCTTCTGCATCTTGTCCCTCTTTTCTTTTTCTTGTTTTTCTTCTTCTTCTTGTCCCCAGAGATTAAAATGAATGAATTTCATTCACACTCTCAGCTTCTCTCAGGTAAAACACAGAACAGCAAAAGAGCTTTTTTTCCATTCAGTTTTCAATATGCATATTGTACATTTATATCCTTATCATTCAAACACGGAGGAACATTTCCATGTTTTATCTATACATTAAAATTACATACAAACATAGAAAATGACATGTTTAATTACAATCATAATTCTTTCTGTCAGCTCGCTACTGACTCATCATTCCCTCAAAATAATATTTAATATAGAAAGTGAACATACACCGTGTTCTACAAATGGCACTCCTCAAATGTGGAGGCGCTGTGCCCTTGACTATCCCCCTGCTGAAAGTAAGTCTTAGCCAATTAACAATGTCTTCCACTAGGTCTACATACACACACACAAACACATGTGTGTGTGCACTCACACACACCCAAACCTCACAGCTCATGGGACTAAACCTCATTAACTGCTCTGAGACAGACACTCTCTCTTTAATCAATCCTTTTCTAAGACTGCGCGCACATGGAGGAGCGATGACAATACAACGCAAGCACATACACAAACACACACACACAAATAAGGGAAGAGGGAGAGAGGTTTAGATACATTCACACACTGGTCTCCCAGAGAGAAAAACATGGTCATTTGCCAGGGTGATTCAACTCTAAAACACCCTAATTACATCGACAAAGCCACTTTGTTTTGGTGCAGGATAAAATGTGAATGATTTAGCATATTATTATTATGCCTCTGAAATATTAACCAACCCCGAGGGACTTTATCTGCTCTTTTAAATATATGCAAATTATTTTATTTTGGTTTGGTTTGTTTCCAGTGACTTTTGTGAATTGTGTTTGGATAATTAAATGAGTTCGTGCAGATGTAGAATCGCAGGCAGTGCCTACACGATGATGATCTGCCAGATTAGCATACAAATTAGGAATGTTGCACCTCGACTGCTAATCGACCAACTTTTGTTTTCACTTCAACCTTGACCTATTTGAAACATCCACCCAGTGTCTGGCCTTGGAGTGGAAATGTAAACACTGTTCCCTGGCTTTTAATTGATAAGACTCATTTGATATTGTCCTTCATTCCAAACACTTCTCATTTCTCTTGTGTCAGGCTCTTTCAATTATGATTGTCCTCCTAACTCGCTGCGTGCCTTTTCATACAGCACTACTGGAGTTCTACTGTGGCTCCACATTGACTTAGCATTTTTAGCATTGCCAGATTAGTGGGTGAAACAGTCTACTTCTCTGTGAACCAGGTACAAATCAACTCCTATCCAAGGTTGAGGAGGTCTTTCAAATGACGTAGTGGACCTGGAGCAGTTGATTTGCAGAGCGCCAACATTTCAGCTCTGTCTTACTTCACTGATTGCCATGTGAATCCCTGATGGGTTCCGCTTCGTACATAATCATTTCCCTAACATGGGATAATTTGATTCTATTACTCTAACAACAGCGCAAACAAATTGCCTACGTAATTTATTGTGCCAATAATAGCAAAAACAGATGTGGTAATGGTACTGTGGCTTTCCAACCTCACATTTATATGGACTTAAAACCAAACTGGATATAATCATTAAAATACATTTATGAACACCCAGCATCACGTTTATTCAAGGCATTTTCTGTGTCCAAACATGCATAATTATGGTTTGGCAGAGTAGTGATCTTCTGGCTCTGTCAGTGAACCTTCATTTTTGCGCCCACGCTGCTCCAGGTCTTTTTTTTTCCAAAACCCTGATAGGTTTTTGTTTTTTTTCAGGATTTCCTCTTAGCTTTTCCACAGCTTCTTTCTGCTTATCAGGGTGATTTCCTGTGAGGAGGTTCAAGACACAAACATCATCCATGTATCTCTTCAGCCATATTATTTTTACTAAAACTGCATTTCTACCGTACAGTATCTCACCGGCCCTCTCCTGTACTCTCCCCTGTACGGTCTACAGTACCTCTATTCACTGGTGTTCTATATGCCCTCTAAAGCCCTCTGCTCTGTCCCATTTCTCCCATTGCCTCGGGTCCTTTTTGACACCTCTGGCATGTTAATGGGCCAATCAGAGACACTGTCCTTGAGAATCTCACTTTGGCTCATTTTCATACCCCTCCTCTCTCTCTCTCAGATTTATAACCTCTACTGCTTACAGCTCCAGATGTTTTGTTCTGGTTTTTACTCTCTGTAATTGCTAATTCAATCTGGTTGTAAAGGAGCAGATGCTCACAAGACTTCAGCATACCTGTGTGGGTTTCTATGTGTGTATGCTTTCTTACCCATGTACAAAGCAACAGGATTGACTGTAACACCCTGACTCATAAACATAAGTCTTCGCAATTACACCAAGCTCATTTCCTTATGTAGGGGAATAAGACAACAGCAGTTAAAATTTGCCAAGAATTGCACACTGGCATCAACTTCCATTATACTCTGAATTACTGTCACCCTTAAATCACCGCTGCTGAGGTTTGCTGGTTTAGCTGTACTGACAGTTGGCTTTGGAGGTCTAAACTGTGGTGGGAGCCTCTCTCATCAGCCTCCTCTCATTTTTTTTTATCATCCTACATCCTTTTTCTCACCAGGGAAAGTGGCAATCCAGTCCAGTTTAGAGAGAAAAATAAACAGACTGGTTATCCACAGGAATGTGAATGCTACTTTAGTCCCATTAGGAACATCTGTGTGTGTGGTTTGAGATCACATCGGGTTGTCTGTGCGACTTTGAACATGTGACAAGTGGACTCATTGTCTAAGCATATTCAGTACTTACATACCACGCCAGATATGCTCTGTGTCTGTGTGCACACATATTTACGACACATTTACATGAGAGTACACAGACATTAAAAGAGCACATATCAGTTTTTGCTCTCATGCCCACAATACACTCTCCACAGTGGACCTGTCATGTGTCATGGAGACAGGGGTCAGATACTGTGTGATGTGTGTGGGGGTTATATCGCTTGGGAAAAGGACTAAAGATCTTACCGGGGCTGCAAGAGGGCCAACAATAACAGCCTGAAATATAACAGCAGTGAAAGAACCCTCACTCTGACAGGAGGAAAGCTGGGCCCCAGTGAGTGACTCTGCAGATCAGAACCTCTTCTGTGGGCACAAAGATGGGCGGGATCGTTAATTCATAGCTAATGTGCAAAACAAAGAACATTGTTTTCTAATGGCATTGTAAAACTGTGAGGGAAAAAAAGGCACGGAGTGTTTCAAGAGATTGAAAGCATATGTTTGAAGAGAAAGAATAATAGCAGAGTTGTAGAAGTGGTGTCTTTTTTTTGTGTGTGTGTGTGTGTGTGTGCACATTCCCAAGTCAAGATGATGTTCCGACCACATTTGTCATGGGAACTTCAGCCATGTAAACACACAGGCTCGACCCCCAGCAGTAGCAGCACTGACTGACATACACTCACATGTGCACACAAACTAGGCACACTCACCACTGTGCAATACTTTCCAGTACTAGAAAAGTCAGAGTGCCCCCTAGTGCTACTTGTGTTACAATTACATCATGTGTCTTAGTTTTTCATCTACCGAAACTCTAAAGCAGACCAGATTGATGGTCAGCAGAAAAGCAAGATGATGAATGGAATGTGGTTGTAAATTATGAAGCATCCAAAGGGAAATTATGGATCTACAACACTTCCCGGTGTCTGTCTTGACAGCACACTGCATAAATATTGTTTGAGAGCAGTTAACAATTAAGCCTAAGTTTTTTTCCCTGAAATGCAGAGCAGCACACTGTATCCCTGGATACACACACATGCATCCTATATATATCAATACATCAGTATACAGAATTCTGATCTTTAAGGACACATGGGTTTTTCAATCAAATATTTGATTGAATACTTTGCCATCCTCAGCACTCACACACTTACAAATACACACACACACTGTTGACAGAGAGTGTCTTGAGCAACATCATTTACCACTTAAGCCCCTCCCTGAGGACCATGCCATTCTTAATGCGTGGCAGATAGGTTGATAGCTCTGGTTTCTGTCGAGAAGTGCATGTCAATCAACAGCTCGCGTCAACGTCACTGAGGCAAAGTGTTTCTGAAAGATCTTTTTTACTGAGTGCCTTTCTATCCATCCTCTGCTAACCCACACACAAACATACTCAGACATGCACAAACACACACACACAGCCATTTCCATCTCAGCAATCACTTCTCCCAGAGTTCTCCTCTTCGGACGTGTAACAGTAATTGAGGTTGCTCCCTTGGGTGCAGTGCATTCTGGGCCGTTAAGTGCTGTTTCTTGTTGTTTTTTTTCTCAAATGGGTTGTATTTTGGCTATTGTGTTGTTTCTTCCTGCTCTCCTATAGAAGTGTAAGCCGTGGGCTGTATTTACACGTATCATTAGAGAATAGAGACCCTGTCAGATGTAGGGCATCTGAGGCCTCATCTTGCCCATCGCAATATCAATCAATACAACAAAAAGTCTTAATACTTTTTTGTATACGCCCAGTCACATGAGAATCAGAAGCATGTTTCTAGGCAGACAAAACAACGACTGCAAGCCATTTAATTATTCCTATATATCAATCATTGAGTACCAATTTATCTTCATAAGGTTACTCCTATAAGCCCACTGTGTCCATATTGAAGATGACAGTCAGTCAAGGATGTTCACTCGCTATGCTGACCTCCCTGCTCACCACATCAGGCCTGGCTTGTGACCTTTCTGAGCGTTGATGACGTTGTCCATCCAGAAGAGGGAGTGATTGATCTGGATTGACACAAACAGCCAGTGCCCTGCCTGGCCTGTCACACAACATCACTGGGTCATTGTAGCATGCCTGAATGCCAGATGAGGAAGAGCTGAGAGCACACAGGGTGGTGACCTGCTCACGACCATGTAGGCCACCGTTTTTGGGCAGACTGGAGCACATTTGGACAAAAATGAAAGGGTTTAGTTTTACATTGGAGAGTGAAAAGCAGTGTGAGTGAAACCCCAAAATGTGTTGAAAATCAATATACATAGGTCATATATCAAATAATTAAAGACACAAGTGAATAAAATGTTGTAGATGAGCCCCACTCCTCCGTAACAAACTACCAGATGACCTGAAATCAGTCATTACTGTTTCTACATTTAAAAGAAACCCCCAAATATTTGTTTTCTCAGGCTTATGACTAGCGAAGTGTGTGTGTTTTTCTCTTTTGTTTATTTGTTTATTTCTTTTGTGTGTGTGTGTGTGTGTGTGTGTGTGTGCGCGTGCACTTGATGTGATGTTCATGTTTTGGTTGTAATTCTGCATTTGATGCTATTGTTATGCTTTTGCGATGCTGTTGCTGACTATCACTTATGCATAATCACCATACATATAGACCACAATAACTATGTTTTGATAAGTCAAGAGATACACAAAATCACATTTTGCCTCTTGGCCTGGCTATATAAATACTACTAGATATTTTTTACAGCAATGATTGATTATTATAAAATCAATCCAAGATTGACTTTTGTTTTTTTTAATTTTTTAAAAATTTTATACTAATAATTTCTCCTTTGCCTTTTTTTGTTTTTCGTCTTTTTTAAATCATAATAACTTAGATTTTGTGTAATTCAGTCGACCACTAAGTGTCCATATACAGGATTCCAGGGGGCCTCAGAAATCTCACTACTCCTCTGACAAGTGTTTCTCTCTGTAGTTTGTATCTGCTCACAGTTGGTTATAATTGTGTAATAAGTTTGAATATGAATTTCCCAACACAAATAAAACGCGACTGAAGAAAAAGAATGACTCACAAAACCAATAGAAGCGCCTCAACACTAATTAGAAACTACATCTCCAATGCTGCTTTACGCAATTCTGACGTTACAGGGACATTTCCCGCAGTAACCTAACCTTTCCTGTCTAGCTGGTGGTGCGTTTGCGCCTCCTGTCTTGAAAGAGAGGTGAAGAAGAGTTTACTTTCCACAGTTGAAGGCTTGGTCTCGGTGTTCGTCTGGAGTAAAAGGGTTTTGCGGAGGCAGAAAAGCCCCTTTTTCACAGAGCCAAGATGCTGAACATGTGGAAGGTTAGGGAGTTGGTTGACAAAGCGTGAGTATATCCCAGCCAAATTGTGTCTGTTTCGTGTTATTTATTGTGAAGATCACCTGTTTGAAAGAGACACGTACCCAAAACTTTGACGTCACGTCACTCTGAACAAGTTAGCTAGCCTGTATGCTAGTAGCGAGTTAGTTAGCTGACTTTGACAAATACTGTTTTTTTGTACTACGAGTGTCACTTCTTTGTGCCTCTTGTTTCACCATGGGTGTCATGTGTTTGTGTGAGATAACATTTGCACTGTTGTGAGTTACTTAAGCGTGTTGTTTGCGTCTTTCCTCCGACAGTGCAAGCTAACTTAGTTAGCTAACAAGCTAATTACTTAGCCTGCTGGCTAGGTAGCTAGCAGACTCGGCTAGCCAGCTAAGCAAGTTTGACAGCTCTAGGGCTGAATAATTTGCAGAGGACGTTTTAACGTTACACGTTAACACACAGGCGTTTCCTGTCTACCACTATATTAAGACATTGTAGGAAAACTTAATCATATATGGAAATATGTTACTCTACGATATGATTGTAATACCACTTGTAGCTAAGTAGCATTTAACTGTAGATGTACTGTAAGTCAGTGTCAAAACTTTACACATGGCTGGGTTATTATCTGCGGTCATAGCAGACCTTATTTACACTGTCTGTCAAGTGGAACTAGTCAGACAACATTAACCAGATTTCAGTGTGAACAAATGTCTTAATCGTATAATACAGTAAGAGAAGAAATACGTTGTAGCGACTGTTGCTGCGGCAATAAACAACAATCAAGTAAATTCAAGCTACAATATACAGTAGAAATACAGTCATGTGTATAACTATCAACGTTATGTCTTATAAGACCCTCAGAGTTGTCATTTTACTATGATATAAAGTACTAAAAGAACACGAGATAAACAGAGTACAGTGAAACAGAGCACTTGTTAATCAGTGGCTATTGATACTGCAGTGTTGTGCAACTTGTTGGTTTCTGTCCAATTGCTAAAGTTCTCTGAGGTTAAATACATTTGCTACTGTTTACCCTTCCAGCATCATGTTTTCATTGAACCAGAGATTTAAAAAAAACCTGACAGGCTACCTGTAAATAAACTGTAATAAATGTATAATGTGCCTCCTGCCTGAAGTTTTTGCATTGTTTGATGGCAGTGTCAGTTTATGGCTACAAGGCCCACAGCAGTAATTTAGGAGCTGAACTTTCCCAGTTGTAATGGGAGCTCTGAACTTGGGCAACACCTTAGGGATTGTGCGTCTTTTGTTTTGTGTTGGACACTGGTTTACTTTTAGCTTCTAACTAAAAGTGAGCATGTTTTCCTGTACTGTAGGGTGGTGTGAGGCTATTGCACAATGTTTTTTCCCTTCAAAGGTTTGTTGACTAATTTTGTAAACCAAGACAATAGCATGTTCTTAGGTTTGTCCAAGAAGGCGTTCTTGTTGAATGTATTTGTCTCCCTGGAGTTTGACCTCCTGAAACATGGGTTGCATTAACCAGAGAGAGACAGAGAGGTTAACAGACTAACAGAAAAAAAGAATGAAAGGTATGTAACAGGTTTTCCATATACATTTTCTTCCTATTTCTGATGAAACATTGCATGATGAAAGAGCCTGTGCTATGAGAGATTCATAGATGCCATAATTTTGATTTCACATCTACATAACATTATCATTATGTGTCACTAAGCTGTCTGTCACACTCACTGTGTGGCATAATTTCCTGTTGAAGTTTTTTCTGAGGCAGGGAATGCAAGCAAATGTTTTCTCCCGTTTAAAAAAAAAAAAAAAAAAAGAGAATAAAATAATATAAAATATAAATCATAAGACACATGAACAGTGATATACAGTTGGGTTCATGTTTAACTGCAAAGGGAACTTTTGACTGATACAGCACTACAGAAGTCAAACGGAAATCGTGTGTGATAGTGTGTCACCGTGAAAGAGTATCACAACTTCCGTTTTATCTGACTGATATCTAGGACAGGACCCACTACTGAGAAAAGATAAGCTGTTGCATCACTACATCACAACCTCTTGTTTTTACTGTGCATTGTGCAGTGTTTCCAGACGTAGCTGAAAATACCTGATATATGTTAGCAACAAAGCACAGAAGATATTTGGAAACAATGCTTTAAAAATTAAATTGGTCCTAATGAAGCCTGACAGGATCATCACAATAATAAACAAATGCAGCTAGACTAGTTTGATGTTCAGTTTGATGCAGGACAAGGGTTGATGTCTGTCTGGGAACCTGGCACTCAAAGTTACTGTACCCTATGGTCCAACTCGGGTTGATTATAAACAGATTTGTTTTTCTTGCTGTTGTTGGCATATACTTGATTTTTGATGTCAGAGGGCTAACCATATCCCACACTTTGCAGTAGCAATACTGCCTGACTCAAAAACCACAAAAAGGGTGTATCTCTGCTCAGCTTACCATCAAATCAATGGTGCTCTTTCAGACTCTGTACATTTTATTGCTGATGTGTCAATAGTAAAGAAGGGATGAGGAGGTGCAGGGTTCAAATGTTTTGCCTCACCATGTTTTGGCTGACGCTCTGATCGTGGCTCATTTCATTATCTGAAATAAGATGCCTGTTTGGTGATAGATAATACTTCTGTAATGTTGTGTGGCAGTAAGATACTGCAGTAACGGTCACCAAAATGAAAAAGCACTAATGCCACTTACCATTAAAAATGGCAATGCTTTGTGCCACTTGTACACTTTGGATGTGTGGTGGATACACTGTTCCTCAGGGAGCAATACATTCAGAAATCAGCTGTATAACGAATGTATGCATTCATTGCTCAATTGTTATTTGGTAACTCATTTGTATATCAGGACATATTGCAAACCAACCAGAAGAAGCAGCATGTTTTTGTAGTCTGATTGAATAGATACAGGTAAATGCTTGGTCTTTTTAAGTTTATGTATAATCATCATGAATCTGAATATTCTCGCAGGCTACCCAACCTTCCAACCTTGTTGAACACATTGTTCATTTGTAACTCATTATTATGTTCTTTGCCATAATCCCTTATGAGATAGACAAGCCTAATGATTTAGAAAACCAACTTTATATTAACCTGAGATCATTCGAGAGCAACCTTTTTATACTGTGTCTTCCTGTTTGAGTTCGTTTTTTCTTTTCAACTAAGTTTCCTAGAATGTCAGCAGGCAAGAGTTCCCCCACAGAAAGCACAGCTGTGTTTCACTCTGTGCTGTTTTAGGCTTCATTTATGTGTTTGTATTGGATGCAGATTTGCATTTGTTTGTTTAGGCCCTTGGCTTTGGGTTTTTGGTTTTTACTATCGGTTAGATCCAGAGCTCTCACACAAGCACTCCCTATTGTCCTTTTAGAGTATAACAGAACAATTGTATGGGCGTGGCTGTAATGAGACTACCTTTCATCTCTTATCATCCATGTCGACGGTTAAAATGGAGGCAATATATTTTGAACTGAATTGCCAAATGCAACATAGAGTACACATAGTCTTGATTACATGGCGACATGATTAATGAAGTGATGTTTGCTTTTGTTTTTTTATCCCACTGTAGAACCAATGTGGTGATGAACTACTCAGAGGTGGAGTCTAAAGTCAGAGAGGCCACCAATGACGACCCCTGGGGACCATCAGGACAGCTGATGAGTGAAATTTCAAGGTAAGGACAGCACTGTGTTGTACAACATGTCCTGCTGAAAAGCACCAAGGTTATTTGTAAATAAAATTGAACTGCAAAAAGATTATCTTAAAGCCTCATTTGACCTCAGGAACTATTCCAAGAACAGTTTTAGGAGCTTAACCTTAATTAACCTCCCTTTAAACCACAGGAATATATTTAAAGTTTTAGTACTGTGGTCATTGTTCCTGACTACAAAAGTCCTAAGGTGTCCGACGTATTACTCTTCTTCCAGAAACTACTGAAGAGGAAGTTTGCGGTACTGAACATAAATTTCTCAACTGCCACGTGTGTAAAATTAATTCAAACTGCTGCAAGCACTGGTTGTAGTATCAGTATTACAACTAGGGAGGGAAATTTCCTGTTGTTGTTGGGATTTTTAAATGATGATTATGCAACCAACTAAAGAGAGAGTGGAAGAAACCAAACTGACTGAAACTTAACTGTGTAATTGTTTCATTGTGGTTATATACTAAAGAAGAAAAGGAGATTTGTGCTTCTTTTTAAACAGTACTGCCCATCAAGTGCTTTCATTCTCACTTTTCACATCTGCACTTCTCCTTTCCCACATTAACCCAAATATCACAGCTTCATGAGAGTACATTTCTGAGAGCAAGACAAAAACCTCAGCCCACTCCAAATATAGTCTTATTGTCTTGTTTCATAACAAAATTATTTTTATCAATCTATTTCACCTACTCATTGCCTTCTTGAGACGCAGTGGAAGTACAAATGTGCCACAGTGACCAGTTGTTCCTATTGCCCAAGTTTAGTTCCTGGAGCTGGAATGAAGTTTAAGGGGCTTTTTGATTTTAATGAAGTTATTAAAGGAAAGACCAGTAGAAGTATTGGTCGTCATGCACTGTAAATCAAAAACTTGTGTCACTAAAAGCAATGTGTCCCCTCATTCCCATTATTCTGTCACTTTGTCTACAATCAGAGCCACTTTCATGTACGAGCAGTTCCCAGAGGTAATGAACATGTTGTGGATCCGCATGCTGAGGGACAACAAAAAGAACTGGAGAAGGGTCTACAAGGTTTGTCACCGCACTGTTGCACCCCCCCACAAACACACATAATTATTACACAAGGCTTGATGGCCTCAGTACTATATAAAATGTACACCCTTTATTTGCAGTCTGTGATCTCTCACTAAACCTCAACTAAACATTTCTGCTCATTACTTACAGGCAAAATTCAGGTATCAACAACAAACATTAAAATAAATTAACATTAGGTGAAGAAAGACGTTATAATTGAAATTATATTTCAAACAAATCATAAAATCCTAAAAGAATCAAGTTGGAAATCAAAGTTATAACTGCTGTTGTGTGTTTGACTCTTAGTCCCTGCTACTGCTGGCCCATCTAATCAGGAACGGATCAGAGAGGGTTGTTACCAGTGCCAGAGAACATCTCTATGACCTGAGATCCTTAGAAAGCTACCACTTTGTAGGTAAGCTGTTGCTCTGATGTTTCCATTCTAACCTTTCACTAATTTATAACATGCTTTCTTCTGCATTTTGTAGTAGTGTATATACACAAGCTCGTCAAACAAAACACTTGCAATCCATCATCACCTTCATGTGCAAGTTATGCTTTGATGAGGTGAGGCTCTCTCTAGGCAGCATGTGTATTAACAAAAGCTTCACTGTGAGCTGTAATGAATGGCTGAAGGCCCTAAGCACTGCTTATTCCACAAATGCTTAAAACAAGCACACACACACAGACACAGACACACACACACTCCTAAAGCTGCTTTCATCCTTCTAAACCATGTGTGTGTTTAAGGTTCTGTTTACCAGCAAGAAGGTTCAGCTTTCCCTGTATGTTCATACTCTGTATGTGTGTACCAAATATTGCTGATTCAATATATTATCTGCATGTAATCTTTACATAGATGAGAATGGGAAGGACCAAGGAGTGAATGTGCGTCAGAAAGTGAAGGAGATGGTGGAGTTTGTCCAGGATGATGACAGGCTGAGAGAAGAAAGGAAAAAGGCCAAAAAAACCAAAGACAAATACATTGGAGTATCCTCTGACAGCATGGGATACAGAAGTTATTGTAAGTACTCAGTCAAGCAAGTAATATAAACCACCCTCAATTCATTTAACAAAAACTTTTTGATTAAATCCTTGTCCTATGCCAATCGCTTCTATCTCATAATCTTATTGCTTTGATCTCTTTCCCACCAGCTGGGGACAAGTTTGACTCCAGCGACAGCAGAGGAAAGTGGGATGATGACTGGGAAAGGAATAAAGGGCAGTTCCCCTTCAGCGAGAAATTGGGAGAGATCAGCGATAAAATCGGCAGCACCATTGACGATACCATCAACAGGTTTAGGAAGAAGGATAGAGACGACTCACCAGACCGATTTAGGTAGAAGAAGGAGCCCTCCTTATTTTGATCTAAACCTTGCATCAGTATTTTTTAATCTAGGTATGAACATATAAACCTAAAAAATCTGGATCAGGCAATTCATATCTAAAAACACAGGAAAATGTTCAAAAGAAAAGAGCTTGCCTTTGTTGTATGGAGAACTTCAAGGTTTTACTCAAGACCTTGTTTGGATCCAGGTGCTGTTAGTTGTAATAGACGTTTTATCTGTCAAGAAAAATGTCCTTAATTCTCATAAAACTGTTCATCTTTATTTCTCAGTGACAATGAGGAGGACCGGGGTCGCTCGTCTCACAATGGTCAGCCAGGTAAAGAGTTCAAAGATGAAGAGGAGACTGTTACCACCAAGAGTGTGCAAATAGTCCAAGCAACAGAGACTACAGCAACACGGAAGAGAGGTGTGCCATCTAGGAAAGTGGACTTGGGGGCTGCAGCCCAGTACACAGGAGACAACAGCCCAAACGCCACCACCAAACAGGTAGTGAGAGTACATGGGTCAGGATAAGATAAGATTTCTTTGGTTTGAGTGTAGGTGTGAATGCACTTTCTCTCTCGATTCCAGCCCCAGTCAGCAGCCCCTCAGCCCTCCAGTGCCGGCCTAGCTGACCTACTCATGGTGGACACAACACCTAGCCAGCCTGCTGCTTCAGGTATAATGGAATTAACTTGTGGAGATACAGACGTTTTGGTAAATTACATTAGCTGAGATGATTGAACTTGGTTACATTTTTTCGGTACAAGTAGAGAAATTGGTCTAAGAAATGTTAAATGCAGCTTAGCACAAACACTGGAAATGACTCTAAATATGTTTTCTTGTTGCATATTCTTACCAAGAAGCTAGCTGCCAATTAATCCAGGAATTACTGACTTTTTTCAGTGTTACAGTATTGTGCAAAATAGGCAACTCCACACTGACTACAGATTTTGGGGACAGCCGGGGGAGGGAGTTGATGTATAGGAACTAAGTGCACCAGATGTTTTTGGAGTAGTCCCTGGTGAATGGAGAGGGTGGGAGCGCTGAACAGATGTTTGGTCTTCTCCACCTATTCACTGCCACCACCCCTCCTCTCCCGCCTACACTTCTGACACTGAAGGAATGTTAACTATGGTAGAATGACACCTGGAGCTCTCTTGTTTAAAACTGACATGTTTGTGTCCATTTCTCAATGCAGACCTGATGTCTGGATTTGCTGATTTCTCCTCATCTGCCGCTTCTACCAGCCTGTCCTCGGGATCTGGTTGGTTTCAAGACCTTTTTTTTGATAGCGTGTGCATGTGTGTGCTGTGCTTTTTTAGCCATACTGCTAGAATATTCAGAGGGATGCTGGGAGGGAGCCCTGGCCATATGGAGCCTGCTACCTGCTCTGCATAACAAGAACAGACACACATCAACTCCAGTTATGGATGACAAGGAGACAGGGACATAGGAAGAAGTTGGTGGGGGTGGAGGAAGCTGAGAGAGATTGAGAGGGGGAGAGAGACAACAAGTAGAGCGAGTTTAATGAAAATTTAAAACGTGGCACTAGTTGTCACTGAAAATGCTCTGGATAAAACTAGACTGGCCTCACTTAAGACTCAACTGTTCATTGCCATAGCAGGTTCTTTTTCTTTGCCAAACTTTGTAGATATTTACACACCTCACAATCCAAACATCACTGTGTGGATGGCAAACAGACGTTCATGCAACTATCCTTTTTCTCTTTTCCTGTTGCAGCAGTGCCAGCCTCGAGCAGCAATGGAGACTTTGGTGAGTGGAATGCCTTCCCTGGAGGTCAGATGCCAGCATCTGCTCAGTCTGTCGACACCGGTGGAGATGACCTTTTTGGAACCATGACAGCAGGTTCTGGCGCTGCTGCTGCCCCCGCCCTCGCCCCTGCCCCAATGTCAGCTGCAGGCTCAGGTCCTGCCTCAGCAGACCTGTTTGACTTGATGGGGCCAACCCAGTCCCTCACCTCCTCCCAGAGCCTCAACTTTAGCATGAGCAGCACACAGAGCATGAGCACCACAGTCCTGCCCCAGTCTAGGTCACAGGTATGCATGATTGCACTCATACATACACATACACACGCATCCTTTTTTAAATAATTTATTGATATACATACCATTACAAGACTCATGAAGAAGAGATGAATGATGCAGGTGCATGCAGACAATCCGTGGGAAAATAGACATACACTTGTTTCTGTAGAGCTAGACTGCTAAATTAGAGTGCTGATATTATCTGTCCGTATTTTCGTATTACAGATTTATAGGCATATATCATATACTGTTGCCTATATATATATATATATATATATAGGCTATATATATATATATATATATAGGCAACAGTATTGTAAGAAATATTACATATTATAGAAAAAGGCACTTTTTGGTATTTAGAGAAGCTGTATGATTTTGCTAATGGATTATGCTGTATTGTAGAGATCCTGCTAAAAATCAGTGCATTTACAAATACTGAAGCTGAATTGTATAAACCTCATTGTATTATTGATGTTGGAGGTGTTGTGGAAGCCTGCTGCTAATATGAATCCGCTGTTGCAAAACTTAGTAAATTAGATACTGCCAAGCTTATGCCTCATTTCCATGTGGAAATTCGAATGTGTGAAAGGGACTTCTTTCAGTGCACAGGCTTTGCTTTGAATGGACTTTGACATTGTTATTCAGGACAGTAATGACCCAAAGAGCCGTGACAAGCCAGCAGCAGAGTATGATCACAGCTTGCACAAATGGAAAATATATCCATTTGTTTATCACATGGATGTGTTAATGATTTATTAGTTTAAAAAAATGTTGGTTAGAAGTTTACCTGTAATACATAAATGCCACCATATCTGCTTGGTAACAAGATTTATACTCGTAGTATTGGTGTTTTACTGACAAAATCTGGTATAAATATAAATTGTTTTCCATCAATCAATTATTTTTAATTTCAGCTGTAACAAGCACAGTTTAAGATTCTGCTGAGCTTCTGTTGAGTGCTAGTTTTAACCAAATGTATGTTTATAGTCTTCAAACCCGCTGATTTGAACTTGGCCATCAAACATGAGTGCTTTCAAAAATATTCAGACTTATAAACACCAAGAACGTTCCCTTTTATGCATATGCATGATCAGGTAATAAATAAAAATCAAACAAATGCAAAATGTTCTTTACAGCTCCAGCACAAAATAAACCCACACATTTACTCAGCTTACACTGCTTTTTGACCACATCAGTCAGCGTGCCTCTGTAGTGAAGACGTACATCAAGTGATTGAAAGATGGAAGACAAGCATGATGATGATGGTAGAGGGTTAACATGCAGCCTCACCAGATGCTCGTCTTCCCATGAGACCACCCACTAACCACCCACTCCTCCTGTTACTGACACACAGAATGAGAAGAATCAGGTTTGAGTTATAAAAACATTAAAAACCCAACAAAAGCTTGTGGATGTCTACTGAATTTCCATGTTAAAAGGTTGTTGACCTACTTTAACAAAGGAAGACACCCACCACTCTCTTTTAGTTGAGTTACTTGAAAGGGTTTGTTTTAATGAGTTAAGAAAGAGACGGTAGCAGTTTCCACAGACAGTATTAGGGTTAAGTGAATCAGGCTGAAGGATTAGGACCTGAAACTGTATCTTTTCATAATTTATTTCAATTTTGGAACGGTTACATATCTTTGTATTACTGTGATTGAAGCATGCTGTCTAACTAATACTGAATCTGTGCTTGGCTTTTTTTCTGTCTTTGCTAGCCCCTCCAGAACATGGGGGGTCCTCTACAACCACAGTCTGCGCAGTCACTTCAGCCTATGCAGCAGGGAGCGGCTTCTCATGGTGCCGGAGCCAAAGCGTCCCTCCCTTCCACCTGGTCAGACCACTCTGTTGACATCAGCCTGGACTTCCTGGGCCCAGGCATGCAGGCCCCAAAGCCTAGCCAGCCCACCCTCAACACCCTCCAACATGGTGAGAGAAACGGTAGAGCTGGCTTGAGTGGTGACACTGTAGCCAGGCTCTCCCTAACCCCCCCCCCAATGAATCAAATGTGACTTAAGGGTTTGGCACTTTTACTCAATGAATTTGTTGTGTTTTTTTTAGGCAACCAAGCACCAGCCAACATGCTCTCCCAGGGATTTTCCAGTATGAGCCTTGGAACTACAGCAGTCAGACCGCCCGCAAATCCTATGATGCACCCTGGTCCTAACATGGGAATGGGAATGGGGATGGGCATGGGGATGGGGATGGCCCCCAACCAGGGCATGATGGGGATGGGCATGAACATGGGGATGCCACAGGGAAGTATGACCATGGGGATGCCTGGTGCTATGGGAATGGGAATGGGGATGAACCCTGCAATGGTCCAACAGCCCAAACATGATGCCTTCGCTGATTTCGGCAACTTTGGGAAGTGATGGAGCTGGAGAGCAAAGATTTATCAGGAGGAGTGGTGTCAGTCTCTCTCTCTCTCCGTCCATTGGTGAAGGATTGTTATGAGCTGCAAACAAAGAGTACTTGAATAATGTCAACTATCATAAAACCAACACCCTGCAATCTCCTTATTTTTTAAAAGTAATGCTGTGTAGTGATATGGATCTAAATGAATGTGTGTGTTCGAACCAATGATCTGTCTGGTCTGGGGTAGTGGTCAGGCAAACACACTGTTAATTGTGTGCCTTGTTGGTTAGTGATGACACGGTGAGAAGAAGGAAGTGTGTGCCTCTGAGAGAATATCAGGGGGGTTTGCTTTTATAACCTCAATCAAGTGAAATCACCAGAATAGCAAAAAATATATATATATATATCAGTAGCTGCATATTTTTTTGAGATACTTCTCAGTAACTTTACTGAATGATGAGTTTTGATAACATGATCAGCCATTTTAACTTTCTAATGTACATTTAAGACTGTCAAGTTACCTCTTATTTGTCCTCGTTCTTCCTTGGGCCTGTAAATAGAAATCTGAAGCCTTACAAATAACTTATGAAGTTCCTATATTAGAGGCATTGTGAAGAGTTGCATCTTACAGACCAAACCTGATATGAATTGAGACCTATACGAAGCACATTGACACCTTCTCTTTGTACATACGTGTCCAAACACTCCAAATGTGGCCTGTACTACAGATAAAAGTAATGAGTGTTTGAAGTGAAAGCTATTGATTAATTTGTGGAGTTTTTCCATCAACAGACCATCATTTGTGGCCTTTCTTATTGGTCTTATGTGTTTCTATATTTTACTTACAAAGAAATATATATATAATCAGTTTGCATAAAAACGAGATAATCAGTAGGTAGGAAAAGCCTCATGCAGGTTTTTTTTTTTTCTTAAATTAGCACAGAGTGCCTGAAAGATCTTTGTCTTTTCTCTTCAGTTAACGTGTTTAAAAGAGACAATGTGACTGTGCAGTGTTGAGGACAGCTACTGGGAAGTAGCTTCTGTACAAACGTGTTTGTACTTGTGCCTCAAGCCAAGTGTACTGTCTGTACAGATATCAGATGCAGTTGTATAATTATTTCAGTCTTTGTTTTGTTTTCCCCTTGCACGTTTCTATCCTCCCTCTCTTCAGGCCAGTGATACCTTCAGCGCTCTGAAAACACCTGAGATGAAAATGTACTGAGCCCAACTTAATTCCTCAAGCGTTGATGCCGACGCTCATGCATTTATCTGCTGTGTTCAATGTTCACTGGTGCATCTCAGTAAATACTGCCTTCTCATTCATTCATTCATTAATGTTACACTTTGAAACACTGCTGCCGTCACATTTGCAAATCCAGGTCCAGGTTTTGCAGTTTATCAGGTACAGAATCTTGTGTGAGAGGAAGCACTTTCACCAGATGGGGTCCAGGTTGAATATACCTAGTATGATATGGTGGATGGATTAAGATGTGTTGTGGGCACCTAACTGATGTGTTAACTGTTCTTCAGTGGTTCAAGTGCCTGCTATTGTTTGCCTCCTGACCCTTTTAATAAGTACATCTTGCTTGCCTGACATTTCTGGTATGTCAATGATGAGATAAATAATTCACTGACCAGAGAAGACGACATTGGATCCTGCAGCCCTGTGAGAATTGAAGTTGTGCTTGCCCTCTCTCCTAGGGGCTCAAGAGGCTGAGCACACTTACACATAGTAGCCTTGCATCAGAGTCTGAAGCATTAAAATGACCAAAATCTGTTGCTGTGTAATATACCAGTAGAAGTTGTTAAATGCCTTTTGTTTTCTACTTCAAATTATTTTGATCTTCTCCAAGATGGGATTGTTACTGAAACACTAGTATATGCAAATATATATAAAAAAAAAAAGTAATGGAAATCCTTTGAGAAAATGAAATTTTGCGTTATTCCCATTTTTGACTTGATTTACACATCCAGATTCTTTATCTACAACATTAAACAGTTGATTGAAATTTGTTAATGGTGTGTGTTATTTGGCGTGTTGTGTCATTAGCCTCATTCAAAAGAGCTTCATGCAGCAAAAGTGAAGCCACAGCACTCAACTTTGAAATTACATTCAGTTGATACGAGCTTGTTAACGTCATTGTTGATTAAAGTAATAAAGGCAAGAGGACAAAGTACAAACATAATGTCTTAAGAATGCTTGATGAAGCTCAACGACAAAACCATATTCTTTTGGTATATGTATTTTTAAAAGTGAATCATTTGTGTCAGATGCTTCATTTCTATTACAACTTATTAAATTTACACTTTCTCCAGTGAGTGAGTGAGCTGGTCTGAGTGCTCTGCTAAAGTACACTCCAGAGGAAGATTGTACAGTCTAATTGTGGCCTGTGTCTTTACCACCAGTGCACTGTCCTCTTAATCATCAAGCTTTGTTAGAACACACCGGTGTGACAAACACAGCTAATACATGGCTTACATTAAACAATTGACCCCGTTTTCACTCTCTGGAGAGGACTTTTAAATGGGCTACACTAATAATATTCTAATACATTATATGAAAGTAACAGTATATAATTTAACATAGAATTTGTCCTACTTATGGAATATAAATATATTAAAAGAGGGTCAGGTAAACTTTCAGCGGTCTACTGGTAAAATTCTAGGAAATAATGTGATGTTTAAAGCTCTGACGCAGACCCAGAAACATTACAGCAATACACAATCATTCTGCGCCAGTCATCATCCAAAAGTAACCTCTGCCATTTAAAAAAAAAAAAAAAAAGGCAGCGACATCTTTAGTCTTAACATCTTCCATGAGATGCAGTAAATTGTGCTTTTATGGGTAATGTGCCCATTAAAGAGTAAAAGCAATCTGAGACGTCAAGACAAATGACAGCTTTTGAGTGCCATCTGCAATCTCTAGCTTCACAAACTCAATTATTCATAATGCATTTATGAAGTCCGCTGAGACTGCGCTGTCATTCCTGTTCAAACTAACGGGGAAAAGCAACATAAAAGGACAAGCTCTTTGAGATGACAATGGCCTTGCAGATGGCACTAATGTGTTATGCTGCCACCTTCTGGGTAATAACCATAAACACAGACACGGTTATTAAAAGCTGCGGCACGGTCGTCACTAAATAAATATAGTGGCTGACAGATGAAAGAAATCCAAACAAGATATGAGTGAAATTAGTACAGAGAAGCTTTATTCCCTGATAGCAAAATAATTGAGAAAAACTTCCATATCAATATGATATAACAGTACTCCTGATTTCTTACAAATGTAATTACATCAGGAATGATCTTGGCAATTCATCTACATAGTTTCACATCTATTATTACAGATGTTCAGCGTGAAATAAAAACTTAACTGGTGGTTGAGATCAAACAGAAGACGTTCATATCAGAGAGGCTGCGGGTTAACCAGGATAACGTTCTCACCCCGGATGAAAAGCTGGTTGATGTGACGTGTGTGGACCTTCCCGTATGCCTGGGAGTCTTTCTTCTGACAGCTCTCTGGATCCTGGGCCTTCAGCGAGATTTCATGTTTACCCTGTTTGGTTTTAGCACTCTCTGACAGTTTGGGCTCTGTCCTGCCGTCTCCTCCCTGTCTCTGAGCAGACAGGCTTTTTGGAGTCATGTTAGGGTTTGCGGGCTGATGCTTGTCAGTTTTTCCCTGGGCTTTGCGCTGTTTTGCTGGCTCATCACCTCCTGAGCTTTCCTGGAGCTTTAACTTCTCAAAGAGCTGTGCAGAAGATTTCAATCGCATTAAAATTTTTGGATAAAATGCAGTGCTTGTCTTTAAAATCCTGATTTTATTTTTTTACGGTCAGCATTTTTACAGCAAATTGAATAAATACCTCATTATAAAGAAGCTATTATTGACACAGGCAGGGTCCAATGCTACCATGATGGATCCAAACTTCCCACCTATCCATTTATTGTACAACAGTCACAGGAAACTGGATCCAACAGCTAATGTTCATCTTAAAATGCATCTCCTCAGCAAGGTGACCACCTTTACTGTGACCTGCTGCTGCCCCCAGACATCTGGGATCTGTATCATTAAACCATCCTGCTTTTACACTATGGTAACCACAGGTGTCATCAAATCCACAAAGACTGCTGAAATTTTAAGGATTATAAGCTTAACTGTTACTGAGAAGGAACCAACAATCAAAACTAGTGCTTACCCGTGAAATAGTGAGGGCTTTCTCGTGGTACAATGCCTCTCCAAGAAGAGGCTCTCTGTACGTCTCATCTACGTCCACCATCGCCTGACAAAAAAAAAAAAAAGATCGTGAGATTCCAACATGAGGACTTATTCAAGGTTACTGGCATGCTGTTGTGCACATTTCAGACTCAGTATGTGGAAAACAAGAGAGCTCACCATGTTCCAGAACTTGTCGAAGGCCACAACGAAGCCAGAGCACACGCCTCTCAACCCCTTGAAGGTCCTGATGTGAACTTTGACCCTTATCCTCTCCTCAACGCATCGGTGCAGCTCACCCAGAGGACTGCCCTTGCATACTGTAGACATATACCACGTTACACAATGGTCTCCACACATGTTTCATTGCAGAAGGAATTCAGCTGAATATGAGTATGATTTCTGGCAAGGTAAAGGATAATTATGCAAAATGTATGATGTATTAAATCTAAAAGTTGACTTTTTCTGACAGATATTCACATTGTCACAAATAATAGTAAAATTGAATAAAAGAATGAGAAAACAACAGATAATGTTGTTGGGCTCGCTCAATGGTTTCATGAGTTTGAAAAGGATGTGAATCACACGCTATGGTGCACAAGCACACCTGTGGGAGTCTTTGGTGTGATGTATTACACAGTGGAATATGTTTTGGAAGATTGGTGTTCACTCAGAGACTTGTTCAATCTCTGTTCTGGAGGCCTACATCATTGGATTAAGTATCTTTATGTTGCTTTTCACTCAATGTGGCATGGACACAGTGAAATATTACCTCCACTTATTGTTAATCTTCTCCAGTGGGGCAAATGGGTCTCTTAAACCAACTAATGAATTAGAATATAGCTTATTCTAAAAACTACAGGTACCATGTGACACTGGGTTACTATTTAAAGTGAAGGACAGCCATGACAAAAAGTGACTTTTATAGGTCACCTGTCAGCCTCAAATGAAAACTAAGTTCCTATGTGACACAATACTAAAGTTAGCTTCAAAAGCACAGCTTATGAGTCACGGTTAAGGAGAGAGTTAATTTAGCGGATGATTCTCCTTTTTATGGACATCACATCAAAAGCTGTAAAACTGTTACAACCCACTCACACATTTGTGAAACTTTCATTTTGCTTATGAAAACAGAAACAAATGGTACTTTCACTTATATTTCTCCATCTTATCACATTAGACTAGGTCTCGATTGAAAATATATAAAATATTTATATAAAATTTTAATAGCAATAATGTAGTCCAGTTTTAACAGGTCTAAGTGTAATATTTTTGCTCTAGACTTGATCTAACGTGGTCTGGGTTGGAAAAAAGCAGTGAAATCGCTTTTTTCAGTTATCACAAATAGAGTTAAGGTTTCACAGATCTGAAGCTTAGATTTATTAAGTCTTTGGAGGTTCCTTGTTAATCTAGTCCAGATCTGAGGGGGTCTAGATCTGGTAGTTTCTTATGTGAAGCTTGTTTTATGTGGTCCAGATGGGGAAAAGAAGTGAAATTGCTCTTTTTCCTGTTTTCATAAGCAAAATGGCACAAACCTGAAAGTGGGTTTAAACATTAAGGCTTGTGCTAGGATGTCTAACACTTTTTCATATGTGTAAATGGTGAAAAACGAAGAATCAGCTGCTAAATGTTTCCTATTACTCTCGCCTTAACGTTGTTTATGTGACATACTTTGAGTCCATTTAGTTGCAGGTGCCACAGCACACCATGCAGCCAAACTAGCCCCAAATACTCCAGAAAGACCATATAACAGGGGTGTCAAACATGTGGCCCGCGGCCCAGAACCGGCCCACCGAGGGGTCTAATCCGCCTCACTTTCCTTCCTGTGTTCTTTTCCTTCCTTCCATCTGTCCTTCCTCCCTCCCTGCCTTTCTTCCTTCTGTCCTTTCTCCTTTTTGTCTGTCCTTCCTCCCTTCCTTCTGTCTGTCTGTCTTTCCTTTCCTCCTTCCTTCCTTCATCTTTTTAATGATCCGGCCCACATGAGATCAAATTAGTCTGTATGTGGAAAATGAGTTTGACACCCCTGCCATATAGCAATGTCAGCTCACTTCATGACACTAAAACACAAGCAGGCTGCAGCATGTCAGGCTGCCTGACATGCAGCCAAGATGTCAGGTAGTGGTGGTGGGTATTGAACATACAGGGCATCCTCGTCAGGACATTTTTCTGGGTCTTCTGCCTCCGTCGGCGTGGTGTGCCGCTGCTCTCCCCCTCCTCCTCTGCTTCGGGCACCGGGTTGTTTACCATGAGCTTCTTTAGCCTCTCGATACGCTCCGGGTCAGCCACTCCTTTCATGGCCTTACGCCGCTTTTTCTCCACATTCTCCGGCTTGGCTCTGCCCCGACCGCCCTTCAGAAAGCTCTCATACTCGGCGACGTTGTTGAAGCATTTGATGTTAGGGAAAGGGAGCGGGACAGTGGGAGAGTACAAGGCCAGCAGCGGGTCGAAGTTGTCGGAGCACACGTCTGTTTTATCTGCGTCATCCGCACCAGCACTACTCAGTGAGTCCGACTCATGCTGCGGTACTGAACCCGTAGCAGGTACCGTTTCTTTACTGTCTGGTTTCTTACTTTCTCTGTCCCTCTCACTCTCCTCCATGTTTGAAACAGCCGCAGAAGAGCACACGGAGACACGCAAAGTACTCTGGGAAAGTAGTTGTTGACGTCTCACTCTGCTCCTATTTTCAAAGGACCCTCCCTCCCTCCTAGGCTAGCATCAGTCACATGGTCAACTGTCATCCCATCTTGTGTGTAATATTTTAAAATAAAATAGTTTAAAATATGAGACCAGTTCATTTCTGGAGTCATAATTACGGAAGTGTATTCACTAACAAAAAAAGTCTGTTTTTCTGAATAGTTGTTTTTCTTTTTCTGTTTTTCTGATTAATTTGAGTAATATACTTTAGTTTTCTGTCATCCCATCTTGTGTGTAATATTTTAATCAGTTAAAAATATGAAACAAGTTCATGTCTGGAGTCATAATAATGTCTCACTTATTTACGAATCCCATAACTCGTCAATACCCCCCCTCAAAAGACCGTTTGAGAACTGGACTACAAATCACACATTAACAGGGTCTGTATTTATAGACGATCTTTGATTGCACTGTCTCATGTGCACCACACGGTGGCGCTAGAATAAAGATGGTGTCAGAACCCGGAACCTTTGTTCGCTGATTGCGTTACTACAACAGAAATCAGCGGCGGACTGTATACAACCCAACGTGTTTAAGATGACATCTTCACAAGGATGAGAGCATATTTCAAGTGATAACATTACTATAACATCCTATTACAGCCTATATTAATGTTAGTTCATCCACCATAATCTTCATTTAACCGCATGTAAGCAGGTTCCCCATCGGCAGCTATATTAGTTACTGAGGACTAGCATCACACATGGCATCCAAGTGTAAGTAAATATTAACATTGGCTAGTCAGTTGATAAAGGGACAACTTAATATGTATCTCTAAATATCCCATAGCTGTAATAGTCAGTGTGATCACTTTTTAAGCGAATTTGATGTCAAAAATAGTGTTGCTGTGTGATTTGAGCTGAAAATGTTTTTTAATCCTGCCTTTGTTGTTGTTTTGTTGTGTTTGAATGACCATCATGCATCTGTTTGTTGCAGGAGCACCCTCATGCTGATTGGAAAGGTCTGCAGTATTCGTGGAGGCATCAGGTCTTGTGTAGTCAGACCCATAGCTAGTCTGTTTACCTGCCCCAGTAACATGGCCAAGAGCAAGTTTGAGTATGTCCGCAACTTTGAGACAGATGACACCTGTCTAAAAAACTGCTATATTGTTGTGAGGCTGGATGGGCGTAACTTCCACAGGTGAGTATTCATTTAAAGCTACACATCTGTCCTCTTTGTGTCTTTGTGAAGATGTGAGTGCTTACGTGGAGCTCATAGAATATAGTTTCTTCTTCTATAATTTCTTCTTGTATTTTGTGTCAGGTTTGCAGAACAGCACAAGTTCACAAAGCCCA
Source organism: Scomber japonicus (assembly GCF_027409825.1). Lineage (NCBI taxonomy): Eukaryota > Metazoa > Chordata > Actinopteri > Scombriformes > Scombridae > Scomber > Scomber japonicus. Next base: position 11,642,943 of record NC_070585.1, read on the forward strand.
ATGACAACAGAGCCCTGGGACTGATGAGCCGCAGCGCACACTCGGTCATGGATGAATTAGAAGACATTGTCATCGCTTACGGTCAAAGTGATGAGTTCAGCTTTGTTTTCAAGAGGTCGTCCAATTGGTTCAAGAGGAGAGCCAGGTACTGAGAAGCAGCGTTATTCTCAGTATATTTGTGACATATTTCTGCATTTTTCTGACTTTATTTCTCTTCCTCTGGCAGTAAGCTCATGACTCACGTGGCATCCCAGTTCTCCTCCTCGTATGTGTTTTACTGGAAGGAGTTTTTTGGGGATCAGACGCTACTGTACCCACCAAGTTTTGATGGACGTGTGGTCCTATATCCTAGCAACCGTAACCTCAAAGACTACCTGAGCTGGAGGCAAGCAGACTGTAAGTAGACGAAGTGCTACTACTGTTTAACAAATATTTGAGTTTTGTCATCAAACTACATACAGATGTCAGACAGTACAGATGTTTTTGTCTCTTTCAGGTCACATAAATAATTTGTACAACACAGTGTTTTGGACTTTAGTACAGAAAGGAGGACTCACCACAGTCCAGGCAGAGGATCGCTTAAAGGTGAGCAGTCAACACACTACACAGTTCATTAAGGTGTGGTTGTGTACATCCACATTGATTCATGTGTTTGTATGAATATATCTTATAATATTAAAGGGGAGTACTGCAACTTTTTTTATTCTTGTTAATTTCCTACAAATAACAGAAGACAATAAATGATATGGAGGAGATACTTAAATGTTTAGAGCTTAGAAAACATTGTCATTGTCAGTTAACAACAGATACACACAAGGTCATCACACAACAGGTGTACGGTGCTGTCTGTGGGCTGACACATTATCATCATAAAAAGCATATCCCAACACATTAGGATCGTAAATTGTAAATTGTCAGAAGTTTGATCTACATCAAAAAAGTTTCAACACAGGACACTGTGATGAGGGTTTGATATTTGTCATTATTTTTGACATTTTGTATGACTGAACAAAAAATGATCAGTAGATGAATTGATAATGAATGTTAAAAAGTTAAGCATAGCTTTCTCATCCATGCTCCAACTTAAATGAATATGCTGTATTTTAGCTGCTTCAGAATGAATGTTTTTTTTAGGACATTAAAGACGTACACATTCTGTAAGTGGTTTGTAACACTACAGATGAGAAATGTAACATTTATAAATACAAAGGGAAATGTAAAGGGAAATGATACGTCTAATTGAACATAAGGCCTGTAACAGCTTGCGGCAGCTGCAGCTGTTCTCAGGAAGTTGCTTCACTTTTCTTTGAACTTGGATCTACATTACGATGAGGTGATGACAGCTGAGTTATGAAAATGTTGATTCTGGTTGGGCAGCATCCGTTATTTACAGCCCATTAAACCATTATGGTTCCAAGTTCCTGTATCACATTAAAATTATTTCTATAGAAGTATATGTGCATCAGTACTTCACATCACATTAACAGTAATAGAAACAGTGGGCAGTGTGATCACCCACATTTTGTTGAATGTGTGAATGACATCAGTTTGTTCTCTTCACATCAAATGATGCATCTCATCTGTGCAGACTTTATATAGTCATTTAATTTTTTTTGCAATATTTTCATGCATCAGTCGTACGTGTCTTTCGCCCCCTGCCCACCCCCCCCCCCCCCCCCCCCACTCCTTCCAGGGAACGCTAGCCGCAGACAAAAACGAGATCCTGTTCTCAGAATTTGACATCAACTACAACAGTGAATCTGCCCTTCACAAGAAAGGCACCACTCTTATCTGGGAAAAGGTGAGCTGGTTTTCAGTATGTGATGATGGGTTTTACATTCTTTGAATCTGCCCTCTTTTCCACATCACACCTCACATCTCATCTGCCTCTGCTTTAGCCAATGATTTCTCACATTTCCCCCACCGTGTTATTTATGTCTAAACAGATATACAGTGCTGTGATTCCAGTAAAGTGAGACATATCCCATTATCATAACTGGGGCTGCTGTTTGTGAAGGAATTGTCTCTCTCTATGCAGTTTGCACTTTTAGCTGACATTTACCATTGGTGTTTTGGGAAGAAGAAATTTCTCATGTTGCATGTTTATACCTATTAATTACTTATCCTAACCATAAAAATATATCATGTGTCTTTGTTTTCTAGTCAAAGTTACATCATTATCATTGTCCACTTCCTTGCCGGTACAACACAAATCTGTTGTGCTGCATTCAAGGACTCTTGAACATCTGAAAAGCACTGCATTGACAAGCTTTATGTGGCTGCTTCTCAAATCTCGGTTCTTGAATGCACTTTTCTAAACAGTCCAGCATGTATTTCCTATCATAAGCAACCTTCAAGTGTTCATCGGTAGATCTAGATACCATAGTGAAATGAAAAGATACTAAATAAATAGTTTCCTGGCAAGTCTAAAAGTGTATTGCATGCTACGTAAATGTGTCAGCAATAAAAGTATACAGTATTGTTTGACTCTTGCATAGTATTATTCATGCTAGTGGCATGGCTCCAGGAATGGCAATGTTTATCAGTCGGTCCCTGTGGTCCAGACTGAAATATCTCAGCAACTGTTGGATGGATGGATGGATGGGCATGATATCTAGTACAGACATTCATGGTCCATGGTGATACCAGCAGGTCAATGTTTACACATATTCAGTGAAATATCTGATGGATTAGCATAGAATTTTGTACAGTCATTCATGGTTCCCAGATGTTGAACCTTCATTATTTTTATATATCCCCTGGCCTTTTATCTAGCACCGCCTTGAGGCTGACATTTGTCATTTTCAGTAAATTATTTCGACAATTCGACAACCTTTTATTCACAATACACCGTCTGCTGAGGGAGTCCCACTGCAGGCTGATCAGACCTGGACCTGTGCCCCTTTTTCTTGATTTTTTTCCTGATCTACATCGATTGGCTGCAGTTCTGCGGTCTCTGATGCCTGCTTGATAGTAAAGTTGATACAAATACTCCGTCTCCATCTCTGTTTTCAAGACAGACTTAACTAACTAGAAATTACCGTTAATTGTTCTCATCATATTCCTCAATCTTTGTTTCCAGCGAGATGAAACTGTCACTAAACGCCTAAAACGACCAAATGAAGAGGAGAAGGACGTGAATGTGACACGCAGCAGGAGGAGGGTGCAGGCGTACCACTGCGACATTATAGGAGACCAATTCTGGCAGGACCACCCAGACATCCTGGAGGACGACAACTGCTAACAGTTCCTCTCCTGCTGTAGGAGAACAATACTGAACTGAGTCTAGCCAGAACGATTAAAGCTGACCTATTGGAGCAGTGACAGCTCGATACTGACTGATGTAGATCATGTGTCCTGAAAGTGGGATGCTTAGTACTCTTGAAACCCTTGTCTGTTTTTCTGAGATTGAATCTTATTTGGTGGATTGACTTTGTATCATTGCTCTCTCACAGCTGGAACATATACTCTCTTCATGTATTAAACTTTTATCATAATGTTTCCTTAAAGTGCAAAGTTTTCTACCTAAGTTGCACAACTTATGTCTTCATGTCGAAGGGGAAGCAGATTTTTTTTTTCGTTGCATTGAAGATAGTGTTAGATTTGTGTTGGTACTTAGAAAAACCTGCTAACTCACTCTGACATCTACGCTTCTCCTCACTTGCCCATCTAGCACGTCCGCCACTTCTAAGGTTGCTTGTCCAAAATTATGTCCTCCATTATGAATGGCATTTAGAATACTACCATCACTTGATCTTTCAGCGTGTTTAGCATGACTCTTTTTGGCCCAACACTCTTTGTCTTCGGGGGGGGGGGTCATTTGTGTGTGGCCGTTTGGAGCATCTGCTATGTTTTGAAGTTCCTAATGTTTGGATTTTGATGATTCAAGGAGGATATTTACAAAGGCTTCAGTATCACTAACAGTAATGAGAAAGCAGAAGCGAGGTTGAAATAAGCAGAGTAAAGCAGAAACGAATACCTCTGGCAACAGCTAGCGGCCTTGTCTCTCAGCCAGGATGCCATTTAGAGATGTGAATGGATTCATTGGCCTGCACTGTCATCAGTGCTAAGAATACCTCACACACCCCCTGTACACTCTATCCCTCTGACATGTGCTCTATGGCATATTTATCATCACACTTATAAATGACCGGCTCAGTATGAATGGCTGTTGGAAGCTTGAAGTGGTAGAAGCCAACTGTATTTTGTTACTGTAGTAGGCTCGGTTACTGTGAGGTATTAGAGCTGTATTTTTGGTTTGGTGACCTTGTTTAAAGCTACTGTAACTGTTGTTTATGTAACCAGTATTCGACTCTTCCACTCTTATTTGGAATCTAATTCATTCACGGAGGCTGTTTTTTTTTTTCATTTATTTTTCTTTTTTTTTTTTATGTGACCTATTTTTCAGACTGCTTGAATTTAGTGTAATGTCTATTAAAAAAAAGACATACAGTACAAGTTGCTGTTTTTCTAAATAACAGAAACCAGCTGTGTGTTCGGACCAGTCCATTTGGGCCGTAGCCAAGCTCAACACATTTAGACCTGACCTGACATTGATATTAGGAAGCAGAGCATGTGTAGGCAAGTGGTTGAGTAATTTAAAGACCACATATGTTTACATTCAAGGCTACCGGTTGAAACTTGCTGATAATATTCTATACACTGAGATAGCTATTTCAAAGCTATTTCCAAATAAGTGTAATAAATAGTGTTCCGGTGTTCACTTTTGGTTGGTTGTGTAGCCATGGAGATACATAATCATCAGTTTATAGGAGAACATAAAGGTCTGTTTACAAGTTAGGAAGAGTGCTATTCACATGGTTTGAGACAACAGTTATAACTTGTCCTGTGTGTCTCAGAGAGCTTTGTCCATCAGGTATGGGCCTATACCTGAAGTATTGATACTACCAACGCATTTGATTATCGATACTAGTGGTATTAGGATTGAGACAAATGAATGGATCCATCCCAGGTTAGATCGGGTTCTGGGTGCAGTCTCTATTTTTTTGCTGTAGTCATCTCATTAGTTTATAAAATCCTCCAGTAATCATACTATATGTCTCATTTACCACTAAAGACTTGTGATTTTACATCCATGTGGTTAAGTAATGAATAGAAATAAGAAATACACACAGTGGAATTAGCCTCTTAATGATGCATATTCAACTTATATATCATGATATATGGCTCTCCTTTACATAATACAATATTAGCTCATTTTAATAATAAAAGGTAGTAATAGTGATAATGGCAATTATATGTGTGACTCTGGATATGATATCAGATTGAAATGTCACCAGCCCTATTTACAAATCATAGAAAATAACTATGTTGGACTTGGAGACTGTAAATGTACAACTATAATTATAATATTATCACAGTGTGCATTACAAATAAACATCAATATGTGGACAGGGGGAGTGTATTAAAAAAGTGACTTGATGTGAAATTGTAGCTTGATCCATACTGGTGAAAAAGTAGCCTATAAAAGTATGAATTTCTTGCTTGCTTTGATCTTTTTCACACACACACACACACACACACACACAAAAAGTCTCTTGTTAATCACATTATGCAAAGCAAGGCACAAAATTGGTGCAATATCCCTTTGATAAATAATGCAGAAAAATGCAGTCAGTCCTTAACATGCATTTTAATCATTATATTATGGTTGTAATGATGATTTTTGTAAAAGACTAGGCCCTATATGGATTATTGTTTGCGTATTTTTTCTTTACAGTGTTATGAATATAAAGCTCTATAATAATCCAGGTAACACTTTTATTTCTGATACTGCTGCCCACTGGTCACTCTTTCATCATATCCTCTCTTGCGCTCACCTTAGTAGACGACACCGTGTCTCTTGCGTGTGTGTGTGTGTGTGTGTGTGTGTGTGTAATGTAGGGAAGGGAGGGGTTGGACGGCAGATTAGCAACGCTCTCTGTAAGCATCTCATTGAGAGCTGAGAGCAGCAGACATGTCGCTCCTTCCTCGCTTCTTTCACCTGATGTGAAACCACTCCGCCTACTTTTGCACATTTAGGTGTCGAGTTAAGTCAATTCATGTATTTTTTACAATGCGTCCTGGAGCGGTTCGTGCTCTCGATGCTGTGCGCTCCTCTCTGTGCCTCTGCCTCGTAGTTCTCCTCCACTGGACGGAGGCTGCTGGATATGAAGGCGCTGTTTACAATGGTGAGTGCGGCTTGTGTCTCTGAGCGATGGCTAAAATGGGATTTTTATACATCGTTGAACAGCTAGACGAAGCCTCAAATGCATGGGAGTGTGTGTCAGTGTAAAATACAAATTGTTGTGCATGCAAATGTCAATGCCAGTGTTCCTTTTATTCATTTAAATTAATACATAGGCTGTATTTGTATAAATCTCCGGAGTGCATAGACAGATTACCTCTAATTTGGTTTATTGTCTGCTTTTCAGGAGCAGAAAATAAACAGAAGAGCATCCTGGAGCAAGTACAGACTTATGAGATCACTTATCCCATATGGCTGCATCCTCACAGACACACAAGGTCTGCCAACAAAGAGGTGAGTCTGTCTGTTTTACTCTCTGACTCTCTGGTTTATCAAATGATTTAAAAAACAGACTGACATAGACATTTAAATTTTGATATATGTCAGCAACCTCTGTATGGTGTTTTCTTTCTTTCTGCAGCATCCAGCAGAGGCTCAAGTTCTCATCTCAGTCGAGGGCCAGGAGCTGAGACTACACCTGGAGAGAAATGAGTGAGTGGTTTAAGTGGAAGTGGAGATGGATATGTTTTATGGTTGATCATTTTTGTGCAGTGTGGAAAAAAGTGTGGAAAAAGTGAGACAGAAGCCCTAAAAAAATTCAAAATCAAAAAAAATCCAAAATCATATAGCAAGCAAGCCAGGTTTCTTTGTATAGCACTGTTCACAGGCAACAGTCACAAAATGCTTTACAGTCAAATACATTAATTAAAATACAATCAGATCAAATACATAAAAACAAAGACATGGATAAAATGAACAAGGGGAACAAGACATAAGGGACAATTTAAAACCAAGTACTACATGTTGCCAAATGACTCATTTTTGCTGCTTTTTAAAGGAGTCCACAGTATTCAAGGACTTCAAGTTTAAAATGTAAGTGATGTTGAAGCTACATAAGGTCTATTATATTAGTGTGGAGCCTGGCCATGTAGGGCTTTATAACTGAGCACCAAAATTATAAAATGAATTCTAAAATTAACAGGAAGCCAGTGCAGTGAGGTTAAAATAGTTGTAATGTATGACCATCTAATAGATCGTGTTAAGAGCCGAGCAGCAGCATTCTGGACACTTTGTAAGCAGTAAAAAGAGAAGTACAATAGTCCAAATGTGATGAGATGAAGGCGAGTTTTAACATCTCCATTTTATTTCCAGACACAACTGATCTGAAGTTTGGCTTTGATTCTCAGATAAAAGAAATCTGATTTAGTCAGTGTCTTAATGTGAGCTTGTGGTGTGGTTAAAAAGTTGTTGCTTGTATTCAATTGATCCCGTTTGATGAGATTCAGTCAAGTCAGAGTATTTCATGCTTCTACATTGTTGTGTCTGTCCCTAGACGTCCACAAGACGTCCTGGCTACTCTTAATTTGACCAGATGTTAGCCGTTACATAGACACATGGATAAGGTCAGTGCCCCTATGGCTGCCATGAGGGGGATGATGGGAGGGAAGGAAGGTGATGGTTTTGGACGACAGAAGGTTGACACCCGATCTGTGTGCCTTGGGCAAACAGGAAATAGGACTGTATTAGTCTGTGCACCTAACACTGTGTAATCTGATGGACCAGTTCCTGTCCAGTTACAATGCGATGGTGATAGAAAGGGAGCAGACTCTTTTTAATAGATGTTGCGATAGCTGGGTGGGAACGCAGGGAGACGTTAGTGTGACAACAGAGCTGTGTTTTATCTCTCCTTGGTTTGAGCAGGCTCACAACTGGAATAGGAAGCCTTTATGAACTTAAGAAGTGAAGCCTTTTTACCATTGTCTGTATGCTATCTCTGTCATTCATTCACTCAGAAGTACACACACTAACAAACCCTGACTCCGCTGTGTCTGACTGACCATCCCCTGAGGGATTTGCCCCCCTGCTCTCCCTCCCCAGCAGGTGGTCACACTGTTAAATTTCCTTCCTGGGCAAGGAATTTTCATCAATCACATATAGTAGCTCTGTGTGTGTGTGTGTGTGTGTGTGTGTGTGTGTGTGTGTGCGCGTGTGTGCATGTGCGCTAATGGTCAAGAAAAAAAAGGAGAGAAGGAAAGACAGAAAGTTGGTTTGAAAGTTTGGTGAGATAAATTTGATAAAGCTTTTACATTTTTCTAATGGTTTCTCCAAATGAGTTAGAGATGCTGATAAGACTTTATCATTTCACTAATGTGGCATCTGAAGGAACTATTCAGCCACTAATACAGTCTGTGCTGATCAGTACTGCTAGTTAGATGTTGCAGGGATAATGTGAAAAAGACTCATTTTAGAAACTTTTTAAAGCTGCTGTAATAAAAAATGTTACATTAACAATAATTCAAAAGGCCATGTGGATGTAAAAAGGGTTGATTTATGGCAGCAAACCCGCAGAGAATCAGCTCAGCTCTCAGTTAGCTCAATGGTGCGTTTAGTGTTTTATGTTGTTTTGGTTTTTATGGCCTGCTGCAACTGTGCTGCTCAACTCTCCACTCTCAACAGTGTCATCAGTGTCATTTAGCAAAGAGCTGGTTATGTTTCCCTCAGGAGTTGATGGAGACCCAACACAGACCTAAAAGCAGAGTGAATATTGGACTGACATTCATCAAGTGGCCAGAAACTCCAAATGAATTGCTAATGTCACTCTGTGTCTGCCATTTGCTAACACACCCGTAGTTGATCAAATGTCTTGATTCACCTGCACTCACATGGACAGAAAAATCATTAATTCACCTATGTGTGGTTTCCAATTAAAGAAACATATCCCACATCCTTAATATTGATCCTTTAATGCACTGTGTCTATATGTTATATTGATCCAGAAAAACATGTGAAGTCTTTACTGTTACTGTGATTTTATGTTTCATTCACTTAAGCTTCAGCCTTTGATATCCTCCTGAACAAACAGTCAGTATTACCATTCAATAGCCTTTGGATGAAAAATGGAGTGACTGGAATGTTAAGTGTGCAGGACTCAGTATTATGTGTTCACTGTGAAAAGTATTGTCATAGTAACATACTGAGTTTTAAATAGTACTCAGTTTTAAATAATTTAGGCACCTTAAATTTTTATGATTAAACAAACTGTACCAAGACAAGCTATGTTATTGTGAGATGTGCAGAGAGCTTTTCTTTTTAAGTTAAAGATAGAATCCATTAACTTTACAATCCATTGAAAACACAGAGAAGTGCTTTGCTTTTAAAAATCCCCACCCCAATCATTTCCATACAGTCCATTACAATAAAATAAGTTTATAGTGTCTTTCTTTCTCTTTGCAGACCCTTTATTTAGTGTAAGGTTTACTACTTCACCCTGCCACTCTGTGTTTCCTTTCTCTCTCCAAGCTTAAAACCATACTGGGTTACTGTGTTGTGATTTGTCCATTGTTGGTCTGGTGTGGAGGCAAGACTGGATATGTGAGTTTATAGGACAGGCTGAGAAAGAGAGCCGTTTGTGAGGATTAATGTCTGATTTTGGAGAGAAGCCAGCTGGAGAAAATGCTGCCAGCCTCTCTGGGGTCACACCATCTCTATGCCCTGGCAACTCCCTCATGCCCTGCAACTGTAACTCTTACAGTCTGCAGACGGGGGAGAATCCAAACGAGCTGTGAGGTGGTCTTTTTTTCACATTCACATTCTCTTTCTTAATTCTGGTTGACCTCATTTTCTTTTCACATAATATATCATGTAATCAAAGCATATAGAAACACATAGCTGTTAACTTTTGTGGGCACTGGTACTCCCATTGGCTGGAGTCCAGACTCAATCCATGTATGTCCTCCCTAGTCATGCTTGTCAATGTGTGTGTGCACATTGATCTTTTTTTGGATTGCGCGTGGATCCATGTCGGTGTCTGGGTGTGTCTGCCGATGCTTTTATCTTAATGAAAGGCTGTGGTGCGTCCGCAGAGGGTTGATTTGGTTAAGAGCCAGGCAGGGTGACTGTCAGGGTGCTGACTCAGAGAGCAGGAAAAGGGATGTAAAAACAGAGCGAGAGGAGGAAATGGTGTACGAAAGTGAGTGATGGACTGGAAGAGAAAGGTTGAGGTGAGAAAAGTCATTGACAGAGGAAGGTAGAGACAGTAAGGGTCAGTTTCGGTGTGAGTTTTGTTCATCTGGTTCAGATATGAATCCTGTGGATGTTCTTGCTTCCTCCCCTGCATGACTTTCTGTGATCTTATGTTTAATGCCCTGCCTGCACAAACCCTGAATCAATCACTCCCCTGGGAAATGTACAATCATTGTCTCTCTTTTCCTCTCCTCTGCTCTCCTTACTCATTCTCACCTCATATGTCTTCAACTGTCCAGCCTAGAAACAAGCACCTCATTCTTTCTCATTTCTTCCCTTCCCTCACCTCGTCTGATATTCCCCAGGGCTCTAGTACAAATATACATCTCCCACACGCTCTCGGAGGTCAGGCTTTGGGAGACTGTGGCCACACGCAGACAGGCGACACACAGAGACACACTCGTACGCACACACAGCACCACAAATGAACACAAACAGGACTGAAAGCACAGGCCTGATGGATCACAGATCTAGGGAACAGAGAGCAGGGGAAGCTTTCGCTTGTCCTTGTTTCCCTTTTGTCTGTGTTTAGTCTCACAGTGGCGCGGTCTGCTTAGAAGTCTTAATCTAGGCCTCTGTGTTAGCCTGTGTGTTGGGGTAACACACACACTCCCACAGGGCTTCAGACAACAGAACATTGGTCTCCTTGTGCAATAAAAGCCTCTTCATCATCCATCGCTGAGTGGTACTTTGACTTTGCATCAGCCTTCTCCCTCCTTCCCTCCACCCATGTGCGGTGATGTCATCTGATACTATGAGAGAATGCGACCCACTGACCCTAATGCATTACCCCACATCCCCTTCTCTTCTCTCTTCTCCTTCACTATCTCCCAAGTACATTAGCATTACTCCCCCACCCTTTCTTTCTCCTCCTGAGGCTGAACCAAGCCTTTGTCTCAGCCTCACTGCCAGACAGTCCTGATTCAGCGCTCCTCAATCACAGCATCTGTCTGAACGCTGGACGACATCCAAACTCTGTGGAGCCCTCCGGCCATTACATAGAGGTTTTTCTTAGTCTTGATTTTGAAAGCTTTTGCAGCATTCACCAGAATGCAATTAAGCTAAAGGGTTTGGTATATGCCAAGGGTATTGTTGCAAGGTTTAGACTGTGTGACTCGAGGCTTGGCGATGAAGCTGGCATAACAAAGTTTATGCCACCCGTTGCTGGACTGCGCTCAAGGTGTTTCACAAAGTTGAACAGGACGTTTTGTAACTTTTTATGTCGAAACACAGGATTTCCTCTATTTTTACTGATCAAATCCTGTCATTGTGTTTTCCAAGTATTTGATGGTAGTCACTGTGGATGTTCATGTGCAAATTCAACTGTATGTTGAAAACACAAAATTACAAAATGTATTTGTCATCATTTTAAACCCAGTGATGAATTTGCATCACTCCTAGGTTGCTATAACCTCTGATTGCCTTCCTTTACCTTATAGTATAACTTAAAACACACATAGTTTGAAAAGAGAGAGCTATAAACACAGTTCACAGACATTAACCAGTAACATTATCTTTAACTGTATGTGATTGAATCCATTAATTATTAATTAATTAATGATTTCATTACACAGCTTGTGATCCATTTAAACTATTATATTTTACCTTCTTCTGAAGAAATTGACCAGGGAAAAAGAAATAAACAGCTTGATCACTCTTGCAAGTTGTTTCTTTACGGTAATGAAGTAATATATGAAGCAACTACAGTGGATCTAGCTGTATGTTATCTAATGATTTCATGGCAACAGTAAATCATATTTAACTGTAATTAACCTTCAGTGTAACAGACAGTATCCGGGGTCTGAATGTGGCATTGCTGGGTTTGGGACTTCAATCAAAATGTAAGGCAACATAGGAAAAAACCCTCAAGTTAAGCTATTACCCTTTAAGTAGTGGCTGTATAGCTTACTTAATGGCATGTTGAGTCCATGTGTCACACAGTAGCAGGTTACATAAGACATCAGTCTACTAATGTACACAGTCTTATCCCCAAGGACTAGTAAGTCAGCACTGTTTAGCTGATAAATGCAGCTGCTGATTGGCATGTAAGAAGAAGAGTGCGTGTGAGAGAAAGTCTTTCCTCATTGAAGAAACGACCATCCATTCTGTGTAATGACTGTGGAACAGCAGCAAAGTGAAGCTCCGTCAATCATCAGCCATTCTGCCATTAATAGAGAGAGTTACACAGAGATGGGAATCTTTGCGGAGTGAGAGATGGAGGAAAATTAGAGGGAGGGCACATATAAATGAGGTCAGAAGGTCAAATCACAACACAGCGGGGGTTACCCTGATTAGGTGACATCAGCCGGATACATTACCCACTGGGCGATCATCTTTAAGTCCTCTTGTACACTGTGTGTGTGTGTGTGTGTATGTGTGTGTGTGTTCCCTCTCACCCCATCAACCCCAGAGTGATAATCTGTTAAAGGGATGAAGCAGCCGTTTTTTGTCTTTGACTTGCTTTGTGACTGATTGCATCAACAGGCTGTCATTGTTTCAAGAGGCTTGTTTCCTTCAGGGCATCTGATGGAAGAGAAAGGAAAAAGCCCCATTTTTTCCTTCATTTGTCCTCATCATTCTTTAAAGGAATAGTTTATCATTGTGGGAAAGGGCTTGGCCAAAGTTAGAGGAGAAGATCTTTACCATTCTGTACAGTCTGTTCTGTCTGTACTGTAAATATGAAGCTAAAACTGGCAGCCAGTTAGCTTAGTTAAGCATGAAGGTGGGAAACATGATGAACCTGGCTCTGTCCAAGTGAACAAAACCACCAGCACCTCTACACCTCACTAATTCAGTCATTATATATTTTTATATGTGTTTCCCCCACATCCTGTCTTTGTGCTAAATTAATAGCTGCCTGCTTGTAACCAACATTTCTAAGAGTAGTATATCAAACATATAACTCTTTAACTCTAATTTAAAGTAGTGAAAGTAATTTTTAACAAATTTACATAAACACTCATAGCTGTACCCGTTAAGACTGAGTTGAAGGTGTTTTGCAAGTCATGGACAGGTGGTGAAATTTGCATTTTGTAACTTCATGTCAAAACTCATAGGACTTCCTTCCCTTCTATAATATATCCTGTCATTGTGTATTAACACTATTTTTTTTTATCATGATCACCTTTAGATATTCATACCCAATTTTAATTTAATTTAATCCCATATTTAGCATATTAACCATTTACTCCTAGGCACACTAATATAAAAAAACTCAACAATGAATTTGCCACACTGTTAGGTTGCCACAATCATCTCTGAGAAGCTGGAAAGCTCCCACAATTTAAAAAGAAATAACTATAAAACAATTAGCATATAATCTCCAATGACATCATCTTTAACTGTTTATGTATGGCATTTTTCCTATAGATTTTATACACAGACAATAAAGTGGTATCAGATTTCTTGTCTAATTCCAGGCAAGATGGTGAAACATTCCCCTAATGTTGCACTATTTAACTTAACTACCCTGATTTTAACCCATTTCGTCCAAAGTTGAAAAAAAAGAATACTATAGGTTACTTTGAAGATATGAGGGTAAAGCCACAAGAGACATGACGAGTAATGATAAAGAGCAGGGACATATTTGTGCGGAAGATTCAGCCAGCATCAGAAGATCATTGTAGAGTTCTCAGCTACATCCTGTAATGATGGATCTGTGGAGGACTGTGGGAGGAGAAACTAGGAGAAAAACCAGCTGTGAATCAAAACAGGAAGATTGGATTGAAACAGAACCGGAAAGAATAAGACTGGAAAACAAGCATCTATATAAAATGTAAATATTGTGGCTGGTAGGTTGACAGAAACAGCCTCAATCACACACACACACATATGGAGATTAAGAGGGATTTCACCACATTTAACTCTCCATGTATGCACATATCCTTGATTTATTAGTCTCTCCTCTGCAGTCTATATTGTATACTAACAGAGTTCCAGTAATAAAGTAAATAAGAGTACTGTCAAACAAAATTAGTCTGGAAATAACAACAAACTCAAATCCAGAAATTAAAAAGGGCCATCAGAGAAAGTTGGGCGTACACTTTTCTCAATTCTTCGTTTTATTCTTATTTCTGAGAGGATTTTTGTCTAACCCTTTAAGGCAGTCTGGTTTTATAGAGTGTCTCTGATGGTGAATCTTTTATGAGCTGTGGGCTGCTGAAGAGAAACTGCCTCTCCTTTTCCCCCGTTTCTTCCAGCTTTCACACAGTATATTTTTTCCACATTACTTCACCATATCCTTTCTGTTGGGGTAGATTGAATGTCTAACATTTCATATTCTCTTGCAAACTGTCCCTAACTTGGTGCTGTCTTTCACCAGGCAGCTGTTGGCCCCTGGATATCAGGAAATATGGTACACTCGTGATGGAGCCCGCAAGTCTTCCTTTCCTGCCAACACAGTGAGTCAGTGAGACAGCTTGATGTTCCTAAACTGCGCTGGGGGAGGGGGGGGAGGTAAAATGATCATAGATGAGAGATGAACACCAGTGTTTGTGATCATTTCAATGAAAGGACAAAAAATTAGACAGAAAATGCATTTGAAGACATACAATATTATCATTTGAGCATAGAGCAGCACCCGTTGAGCTGTTAGAAAGTGAGTGTTGTTCTCAGGAAATCTTCGGGTGAAATAAACTCTTTTATCACTGTTTCCTGCTGTGTGCTGATCTATTATTGTTTTTATTGTCTAGGGACACTGTTTGTATCACGGGGAGGTTCAGGGCATGGAGGGTTCCAGCATTGCTGTCAGCACATGCTCAGGATTGAGGTAAGAAAACCCCGCCAAGGAGAGTGTGTGCGTGAAGCTTTCTAATGTTTAAAGCTGTCCCAATGGTGAAAGACATGTCTTAGAATTCTAGGAAGCGTTCCATAAAACTAAATCCCACTATAACAAAGGCTTTTTATGAAGAAGTCCCTACAGTGATGAGCAACAGAATGTCTTCAGTCTATTACCCTAATAATAGTTAATTATACAGGTTCATTTCTCTTCCAGCTGACATCAACACATTTGGTCAGTGTGATAAGCAGGCTGCTGTTGTTCAACGTCTACCAGTTTGGTCACTTGCCAAAAAAGAGAAGAGAATTAGACCAAATGTTGATGTTTAAGATTCCTCATAAGGATTGCTGATTATTCACAACCCTGAACAGAAACTAGGTTTCTCATACAAACTGTGGGTCAGTATAAATATAAAATATCTTATTATAAAATACCTATTTTCTCAAATAAAACCAAATATTTTTCTTTTAGTAGTATTAGAAGACCCAGATTTAAAAGCTAAAATGCTAATGTGTGGATTTTGTGTGTTTGGTGTGCACACTCATATTTTCCAATTTTCACAATTGACTGATGAAAGTCTCATTCCAGTTTTAAGAGTTCCACAATCACTCTGAAAATGGGAATCCTTATATTGTTTGTGAGCATTTTGATAGATGAAAAGAAGTTGTAACCATTAGCCTGCACAACTGTTCTTTTGTCTTTCGGCCTCTGGTCAAACCATGGTTGGACTGATAAAATGACAGGAAACAGTTCTGTGCAGTGTCTTGTACAGTGTAGTCCAGTAGGTTAGTAGGTCACTGGCTCCAGTGGTGGTTCATTGAGTGCAGCTCAGTATGGAGATCCTGTGTTTTCTCCTGGTGTGGATCCAGTACAACTAAATACTTCCTCCTACAGACACTCAGAGAGGAGACACAGGCAGCAGAATAGGAGCTGGCAAGCACCGACAGAAATCGTAGCCATATGTGTGTTTTTTCTGAGTTCATTGCTCTGCATCTGGAGGATGAGTGAATGAATACATCTCCAGACTAATGCAGATACTCAGGAAGAATGCAAACACAGCTTAGTGGGACATGTGGGCGCCTGACTTCGCCAGATGTTTTCTGCAGCTGCTTGACCTGCTGATGCGTGCACTCTTGTGTGTTTGTGTATGGGCGTCTGCCGCTCATGAGTGGTTTTTGGAGGAAGCCAGGGGATTGTGTTATACTGACGGTCTCAGTTTATCATCATTTATGAAGACCAATAAATCGTCCGAGACACGTCCCTCTGATCCACTGTGACCAAATTACAAAAATTCAAATCTGAAAAAGATACACATAAAAACACTAAAAAACCAAAACCTTATAATTAAGTTTTCCCCAGTTTGACTATCACTAGTAGGAGTTTGATCTGATATTTTGTTAATTTTAGATTTCAAAGGACCTATTCACTACAGTATTCTACAATGTACAGATATGTGGAACATCACTGATCCATATTGATTTCTTCGAGCTGTGATTGGATGAAACCATTAGCAGTGCTGTATTGTTTCCCCAGGGGACTGATATCTCTGAACACAAGCATCAGCTACTTGATAGAGCCTCTTCCTGTTTCCATGGATGCACAGCAGCACGCTGTGTTCAGAGCTGAGAATCTCCACCTATCCAGAGGTAACTGTATGCATCACCATGGCAACAAAGAGCACGGGGAGGAGCTTGATGGCTTTATCCATAAAATGACATCACCAAGGAGCGGAAGGGTAAGTTCAGACAGGATAGACAATGTTGTTAACATTAAATCATTTTCAGACTTTACACACAACCAGAACATTATTGACACCAGCTGCTAAACTTTTCTGTTTTCCATGTTAAGGAACGAAGGGACCTGAGCCAGAATATGAAGTATGTCGAGCTGCTGCTAGTGGCAGACAAGGCTGAGGTGAGGATGCTGCTGATCTCATTTTTTACCATACCATTATATAGGGGTGTACAGGATGTGACTATTTATGTGTGAAATCAATCAACCATGTAAGCAGAAATAACCTCAACAGATGATGAGATGGAAAAATAAAAAAAGGTCTTCAATTACTTTAATTTTAGACAAAAAACAAACCAGCATTTCTAACTAAATTCTACATGTATGTCCATATAGTACCACCTTAGTGTAAGCTGAGAATAAACTTAATTATACAAACCAAACCTTTCAGGCTATTTAGAGCTAGGTACATTTAAGTAGATTTATGTTCAGGTATGCAGCTGTGATTCGCATCCTGTTAGTTTTCTGAAACCATTTGAGGTTTGGGGAGATGTAAAGAGTGTATGGGTGTGTCCCTTTTGTCGTTCAAATGTGTTTCATCTTATCTGCAGTTTGAAAAACATGGGAGTAGTCTAAAGAACACGCAACTGAAATTGCAAGAGGCAGCAAACTTGGTTGATAAGGTACTGATATGAAACACACACAGGACAAACATATACTGAAATCTGCCCACACCTGAGTCTACTAATGACTGGTGTTTTCCTGTTTGTCACTGCTCCTTCATCTGTTTGCACCCTCAGTACTACAAGTCTCTAAGCATCCGTGTGGCATTAATCGGTCTGGAGGTGTGGAACGACCAGGACCAGATCAACATGTCTGACAACCCGCACAGCACTTTGGCAGCATTCCTGTCCTGGAGAAGCAAACATCTCCACAAGCTCCCCAACGACAACGCTCAGCTCATCACGTTAGTGTCCCTGCCTCACATTTTTCACTCTTCACCCTCTCCAACACTTGTGGAGAGGGTATCACTTTCAGCACCCCATTGTCCCGTGGGCAGATCTCTCAGTTCATTTCGTCGACATTGTGTGAGACGATAGCCATCACCAGTGGCATCCCAGTAGGTTGTAGTTCAGTTGGAATTAATCAGCAGTGGCATTTGTGTCTCCAGGGGGAAGCCATTCCAGGGCACAACCATCGGGCTGGCACCTCTAAAAGCCATGTGCTCCGACTACCAGTCAGGTGGAGTGAACACGGTGAGAGAACAGTGTCTAACATCAGTCCTTTGTAGATATTAGATTAGATTAGATTATTTTTTATTTCGAATGCGTGACAAAAAACAAAACAAAAACAGCACATAAAAAATGAAAGCACAGTGTTCTCACCAAAAATAGCGAACCTACACCCGACAGAAAATATAATGCACTGTCAAGTAAATATCCAGTTGGGGTGTCGCTCCATACATTTCTTTGGACATAAAGCATAATTCATATTAATTTCTGCAGTTGGTATAATGGAACAGTAGATTGAATGGTACATATCTAGTGGTGACAGTGTCTTCAAAATGCTGTGAGAAATGTACTACATGTGACTTTTTCTACCTGTTTTTTAAATGTGTCCCTGCACCTTTCACTCAACAGGATCACTCTGAGTTAGCTGTTGGTGTTGCTGCCACCATGGCACATGAGATGGGCCACAATTTCGGCATGACTCACGACAGTACAGGCTGCTGCCAGGCGAAAGCTGACGACGGGGGTTGCATCATGGCTGCTGCTACTGGGTACATAAACAAATGACTGAAAAAAAAAAGAAATTATAGTTATGACGCTAGTACACAGGAGAAAACCATAAGGTATTGCTTCCACATTGTATTTACGTATCCTCTCCACCGTTGCTCAGGCACCCATTTCCACGTGTGTTCAATGATTGCAACCAGAAGGAGCTGAAGAGCTACCTGACCTCTGGAGGAGGGAAGTGTCTCTTTAATCTGCCAAACACAGAAGCCATGTTTGGAGGGCGGCGCTGCGGCAATGGTTACCTGGAGGACGGAGAGGAATGTGATTGTGGAGAGGAAGAGGTCAGTGTGTGTGTGTTGGTACATCAGTGTGTATTTGTAACATTTTGCCAGGACTCATGACTCACTTTCTGTACAGGAGTGTACCAGTCCCTGTTGTAATGCCAACAACTGCACTCTGAAAGCCGGAGCTGAATGTGCCCACGGCGTCTGCTGTCATAACTGCAAGGTACTAACATGAGAATCTAACAGTCATATAAACAAATGAAAACAGAAAAATCCTATCCCTCTTGAATAATGCATTCCCCTGGCTTATCTTTGAGATCAACACTGTAGCTCTTGAATTAAAGCTCTGCAGTTAATTTTTTCTTCCCAGTCTCTTGTCATTGTCCTCGTGTTTGTCTTGGTGTTAAAATAAACATGTCTAATCTCCCCCTCATCTCTCACTGTCAAGCTGAAGAGCCCGGGTGTGCTTTGCAGGGCTCCCTCGGGGTCATGTGACCTGCCGGAGTACTGCGACGGGAAGGCTGAGTCCTGTCCTGCTAACTTCTATTTGGTGGATGGCTCGTCATGTGCAGGCGGGCAAGCTTACTGTTACACCGGCATGTGTCTCACTCTGGAGCAACAGTGTCGGTCAATCTGGGGACGAGGTGGGTAAACTGGAATCCTATTCTAAATATTCAGTTCCACATTCAGTTCTTAGGTATGTATGATACACAATGAAAAACTGTACTGAAATGAATAAATAAATATAAAGGTGAGTGGCAACACAGAGCTATCAGGTTGTTTTTGTCTTTGGTTATGCCCCGAAGTGTAGCCACTCTTTGGCAGGGAGACAGAGAGACAGAGAGACAGAGGAGCGCCTGTTGGGCCAAAAACTGCTTCAGTGAGGTCTGAAGAAGTATTTTTTTGGCAGTAACGGTAACGGCATTGTAACGGGAGAAACAGTAATTAATTTGATTACTCGTTACTGAAAAAAGTAACGTCGTTAGTAACGCTGTTTATTTATAACGCTGTTATTCCCATCACTGATGATACAGAGCATATGCAATATAATGTGCTGAATGTAGCATATATTTTCCGATTTACAACACACATTGATATACAGTATTGGATTACAACATGGTTCAGTTATTTCTCTGTTCATCTTGAAGCTACAGATATTCCCAAACATTGTGGTTTAAATGGTAAATCAAGTTTCTGACTGCATACACTAAAAGGTTGTTGTCTCTGGCTGGCAACATCAGTCATGTCCGACGTTTTTCGCTGAAGACATTTTGACACGTCACAGTAGGAGAAGCGCTTGTGTAAGTAATAAAATGAATGATGGTTGAATTTCTTTTAGCTGCTTTGACTTCAGGGACCTGGGATTGTGCATGTTGGCTCACTGTTGTGGCTTATTGGCACACTTGAATAGAACAAAGCCATCATTAATATAATTAGTAACACCTGTACTGTTTCTACTATGCCAAGTCAATATGCCTTCTGTGAAAAAAGCCTGTTGAAAAATTGTATATATGTATGTTCTCTAATAAATGTACAAATTCAGACACATTCTTGATACAATTACATTGTTTTAATATGACAGTACTCACCACACAAATTGGTATTACGAGTTAAGATGAATTAATGAATTTCCAAAAAGAAAATCCTAAAAAAATAGTTTGAAATCATAAAGGGATAATACAATTATACAAGCTTTCGTGAGAGATCACTAATGGATACACTAATGGGTCTTTAAAGCAGTTAAAAAGCAAATGTTGAAGCAGATAGGCCAGGTAGAGTTAGAGATGAGTCCTCAGCGGGTCGCAGGATTAGGGATTGTTATTGGACAGTGTCCATATTCACGTTGTGACAGAGCCTCCCTGGAGAGCCTTTGTAGTACCACAGGAGCCACACAGAACAGTAAGGGATGCCATCTGTTCTCCATCAGGTGGTCACAGATCACACTGTGCATGCATGTATGTTTGTGTTATGCTGTATGTGTGTACGTGTGTAGCCATCCTTATGTGTTTCTGTGCAGATGGCCTTCCAGCCCCTGATCTGTGTTTTATGAAGGTAAATGCAGCTGGGGATATGTATGGGAATTGTGGCAAAGATCAGTTTGGGAAGTACAGAAGATGTAAGGACAGGTGAGGATCGGAACATTCAGCACACATGATTTATTTTAGTTTCCCTCCGTTAAAAGAAGTAACCTACATTTCCTAAGAATAAGTACATGTTGTAGTTTTTTCTAAGTTTTTACTAATTTCATCATTTATGCCAGGGATGCTAAATGTGGGAAGATCCAGTGTTTAACTTCAGCTGTTAAGCCCATTGAGAACAACGCTGTTCGCATTGAAACCACAGTCACTACGGGCAGCACGAAGGTTCAATGTATGGGAACACATGTGTACAAGTCTGGGCAGGGGAACGAGGAAACACAGGGCGACACTCTGGATCCAGGCTTAGTCATGACGGGCACCAAATGTGGCGATGACTCGGTGAGACTCATACATGCATGAAGACATACTAAATAGAGTTTATTGTTGTGGAAAAGAACATGCATTGTAACTTTTTTCCAATCATGTCAATTTCACATTTCAAATAAAAGCCACTCATTCCTCTAACCCCTCCTGTGACTCTCTTCCTCACAACCTTCCTCCTTGCAACAGATTTGCTTTAATGGAGAATGCCGCAATGCATCTTTTCTCAAGGCTGATGACTGCAATGCCAAGTGCAATGGACACGGGGTAAGTTTCTATGTGTCGGAGGAAGGGCGCTTCGGTGATGGATTTCCGAGGAAAGCTTTGGCTGCCAGCCCACAATTATCGAAAGATGGCAACCTTGGCAGTGTGTACTAGACATATTAAGATCATTTACTTAAGTAAAAGCACAAAATTAATTATGAAAATGTTAAAGTGCTCAATATGCAGTACGATGGTTCCTGGCATTGATTGATCTTTATCTGCATAGCTGTCAGATAAATATACGGAAGTAGAAAGTACCAGTATGTTAAGTTCCTCTTAAATGTAGAGGAGTAGCAGTATAAAGTAGCAGAAAACGGACATACACAAGTTCATCAAAATTGAAAAAAGTGCAGTGCTGAAGTAAATTAATGAGCGTTGGACTCTTCTCCTCTGCAGTCATAAAATGTCACTCAGTCCAACACCAGCACATCAATACGACAAATATAAACATTTCTGTTGCAATTTTGACGGGCATCGTCCAATAAA
Organism: Scomber japonicus; assembly: GCF_027409825.1. Lineage (NCBI taxonomy): Eukaryota > Metazoa > Chordata > Actinopteri > Scombriformes > Scombridae > Scomber > Scomber japonicus. The sequence goes on from NC_070585.1 coordinate 11,664,950, forward strand.
CAGCTGTTTCTCTCTCCAGCTGTGCAACAACAACCACAACTGCCATTGTGACACGGGTTGGGCTCCTCCTCTGTGTAACCAGAAGGGGTCTGGTGGGAGTATAGACAGTGGACCTGTCATCAGCCACAGTGAGACACGTCATTGTTTAAAACATTTATATATAGATGGTATAAAATATTTATGTGAACTTCTGCTGGTTTCTTACTCCTGTCTATTTTACACTCCAACAGGCAGTCTCCTTCCAGTCCTGCTGGTCCTCCCTCTGGTTCTCTTTATGGTTCTGGCTGCTGCTGGCCTGTGGTTCTGCTACAGACATAAACTCCACCCACTGAAAACATCCGTTCCACCTCCAACACCAAGGTATCTACAAATGTTATCTCTCAAATGTTAAAAACTAGTAATCTACAGTTCAGTGAATAGACATTTTCCATATATGTTGGGTCTGTAATTGGTCTTTTTATTTTTTGTATGTGTTCTAACCTTCAGTTGTTGTGCAGTCCATGTCGAAGCCAAGCCCCCGCATGTGAACGGTCATGCCAATCCGACATTCATGCTAAAGAAACAAGAGTCAGACCATCTGGTAAAGGAGCCCATTCATGTACTAGCTAGAACACAACATAGTGACACAAACAGTGATTGAGATTAATATCAGAACACATCAGTAAATTTTGTCACGGTTGTGTTCTTCCACAGGTGAAGTCCTCCCCTCATCTGAGCTCGCCATGTCCATCTCGGCCCAGAAATGCTATTGTGCGTCCAGCTGTGAAGCCTCCTCCCATACCTGCGTATGCTGTGGAGCAGAGAAAGCCTAAAGCTGCGATCAAGCCTGACACATCATCTTCTCAGGGTCAGTACTCCCCCCAGGCTTACACTCAGTCCAGCACTCCCTTCAAATCTGCACCACTGACTGAGCAGAAACAAAACCGCCGGGCTCCTCCACCACCTTCAGGACCTACACCTATACCCTCTCTGCCTCTGCATCCCAAAACCCACCCACTGCCTTCAACAGCACCTAAGCCTCGACCAGACCCGCCTAACAGACCTCCACCACCTTGTCCTGTCAACAAACCATCAGTGGTGAATATTTTCTTGTAATTCTGTATTTTCTTGCAAGTAAAGCCACAGGCAAATTTTATTTCATTTGACAGTTATTTACTTTATCTGAGCATGAGATGCTTGTCATTTGTATGTAGGAGAAGCAACACACAAAAGGCCTGCAGGTTTCCACTAATGCCCTGCTGAGTGGAAAAGATGCTCTGGCACCATCTGCTGGACAGAAGAAGCCAAACAGGTACCGGTGACTCATCTGGTGACGCTTGTTAATGTCACTTTTAAGCAAACCCTGTGTTGACATCTAATTTATGTACCTCTTCTTTTAGATCTTAAACCAAGAGCTCAGGGAGATGTTGCTGACCACTTACATCAAGTATGGACTGCCTCGTGTTTATGAATATAAATATAGTTGGCCATGAAAACATGGTTCTATGGGATATGATGATTACTTGACATTCTGGGTCTGTGGATAAAAGTATATGTACATTTCTGAGTTGTATTAAGAGAACATTGTGGAATCACAGAATTAAGTCACAGAACATATCACACTTAGTTTAAATCTAAGACTTAAGGCTTTTTAGGCTTGCTTTATCCACTTGAAACAGCCAGAGCTGTGAATTTTATTTTATTTTTTTATTGTCCCAAATGTTGATGGGAATGTGAAATTGTTCCATATGTGTTGGCAGTGTTTAAACACTGTCCAAGGAGTATTTATTCACAAAGCAAAGAAAACATGAATGTTTACAGCATAACCTGTGTACTAAACATGGTGCCTCCTAAAGAGCATCAGCTGTAAAGGGATATCTTATATTAAGAAAAATCTGCCGAAAGTGAAGTGCTTACGCTTCTTTTATGTGAATAAAAATGGGCTTTTAACTGGGACCAGTCAAAACCCAGCATGCATGCTGTAAGTAAATGCTTATGATGAGAGACACGTGTCTTAAATGTAGCAGGAAATGTTTTTCAGTTGTTTTTAAATTTCTTTTGTTTTTATGATTTTATATTATTGTGGACTGCACTTTTAATCATTGCTTTGATATCAAACACTTACCTTTTGTGGGCTTCAAATGTCCCAATCCACAAGCTACCAACTGTCCAAAATAGACACCTTTCAAGCCTACAGGAGGTGAGCCTTTGATACCAAACAGTAAATAGATAAAGTATCACTTCAGTGCATTTCTTGTTCTTTCACTGACAATCAGTGAGTAAGACACCTTTGTTTTATAACTTCATATTAGGAACATGAATGAGCGTCAGTTTAATTTGCATATATCTATTAAGCATCTTAATACTGCATTATGATTTAATTTAGAGTCAAATGTTGCATCTAGCAGAAGTGAATCATTTTTTGTGTTTGTTCAAAGATGTTGCTAAAACTGTTCAGTGGGACTTCCCTCCTGACCTAAATGTACAGCAACAATGACTGCAGGCTATGTAACAGTGACAACTCTTGGCATTACTGAGGTACTGTTATAAAACTGGTCTATTTGTAGTGTGACTACTTTGGAAGCCGCCTGGTTTTATCTGTAAAATGGAAATACAGGTGCCATGTTTTACCTTCTTATCCAACCTATGCAAACTCAGGCACTGTGCAACACTGAGTCTTCAACTGGAATTCAAATAAACACATGGAGAAAAAAAATAAATAAATAAAGTTATACATTTTAACTGGTTGTGTTTTTAATGCTTATTGTATGCTCAGGATTAAAGAATCATTTTTAGATTCAAGAGCTCGCTCAGTGGCAGCTCATTGAATGAGTAACATCAAAATATTACAAATGAGCTCAATTTTCAACATTTGCTGCAGGCAGTACATCCTGCAGAAATGATTAATGTACAGAACACTGCACACAGACACAATGACTTCTGCACTCTGGGCAATTGTGATAAGTCTATTGTCTTGCACTATGACTCATTGTTAGGTTAGGTATTTCATTAATCCAAGAAATCTCAATTCAGAGTGCATGTTTTTCCTGGAAAATATAAATCATGTCCCTGCACTATACCTTGATTTGGTAATTAACTGTTGGTAAAATGCACAGCGTAACATTGTGTAATACATGTCAGTATATTTGTTTCATTTTCATTTATTTATTTATAAGAACAACACACACTGATGAACTTTTCTGTAAAATGTGCCAGTGTTGGCCAGCCAGGAGGACTAGCCGTTGCCTTGGTAACTACTAATGGGGATCAAAATAATACTAATAATACAAACAATAAACAATAAACCAATGAAGTGATGGTTAAAAGTAACAGATGACAACAAGATGGCATTAAGAAACAATAGCTACAAATGTAAGCATGCTCAATACACAAGCCAGGCAGAGGACATAGAAATAGCAAAATATTAGTTCAATAATATAAAGATAATATCCACTATTTATAGCCATGCAAACATAATAAGGCAACATAACACAACCAAATAATACTGATTATAACCATGTTTTGACACACGCAGTCATGCAAAGCACCAGTCAGTAATAAGACATAAATACAATATAATAATCATAATGTTTATCTTCATAAAATGTTTTAGAAAAAGATGTAACACAGTCAAACTAATAGTCCACAGTTTGACTGAACCAATAATCCATGTGAAAGGGTCAAGTTAGTTGGAATAAGTCAAGACTGATGAAAAGTCCTAGATGTGCTCAGAATCATGGACATTTTGTACATCTCCTGTCCCATAACAACTGAATATACCCAATCTGCTGATGAAGATTGTGGGATGTAGTCAAAAGCTCCGGAACAAGTGAATAAGTGGACCTTGAGTTAAGACAGCTGTTTCCAAGGCTGATAATTACCTGTCAGGTTCAATAGTAATTTAATCAATTAAACTTCCTCAAGGCACAGCATGGTTTGGAGTTGTTTTTTTGTTTTTTGAGTAAGCATTATTACCAGAGGCTTTTATGTTCAGGTTCTGGGAAGCAACTGAGGAGCAGCCTCAGTAAGCAGTCACTTGAGGATTTATTCAGCAAAAATGGAGCAAAAGCTTCACTTCTGAGTCAGACCCGTATCCTCTCCTATTGGAACAGTTACTGATCGATAATGTAGCTATAGGTTTAAATGGCACCCCTCTTAGTTCTGCTGGAAGTGCTGAAAGGTGTCTGTCCTTTAGATCCACTCATCCTTTACTAAGATGAAAGCTCTCTGATTTATTCTAATCAAAAGACTGCTAAATACCAAGGCCAGACCCCCCGAACCAACCTTACTCGAACACAAAAACACATACACACACTCTCTCTCTCCCTCAGCTCTCTGCGGACTTAAAGAGCCAGGTGATTTTCCCCAGGACTAGAGGGAGGCTGACTCAGAGGGAGATGCAGTGTTGGTGGCCAAGGTTTTAGCATGTGGTTTAATTGCAGCCAACCTCTCCTGCTGAGCATAATTAGCCTTAGCTAGCATATCACTTCCTGTGGAGTTTCATTTATTAGAGATGATGATTGGCTAAGGGATAAAACGACACCCCTGCCTCACCTCACAGTGGGAGGGGGCCACAGCCAGGAGGGCAGTAAAGAGAGGATTTCACCTGCTGAAAGCTCCCCCACCTTGTATAATGACCTAATTAAAGCTGAGTTGTTTTTCCACTTGTAAATGTTGATTATTTCATCTGTTTTTCACAGTTTTCTCTCAATCAGTCACTGATTTTTGACCTTATTAATTCTGAACTCTATAATCAGGCAGCTCATTATTATTGAGCACTGATAAAAGTACTCTTATATTGACTTTGCTATTTTGTATTAAAATATATATTACCTCCTTTTACTGAAACAGTATAAGCAGATAACGCAACACGAAATATACCAGAATGACTAAATTATGAGTTTTGCGTTTCAAAACATCTTGTGTAATGATGGTACACTACAATACTGTATGCCCTCAACACAAAAAGTCATTAGTCACTTTGACCTAATGAGGTCCAGCTGGACCAGTGTTGAGTCACCTTTTAAAAGCCCTGCATGCACACAGGGGTTGTCAGTTCTTCAGCTGATTAGGCTTAGACAGAGATATGCTGAGAATTACATGAGGTCACCAGCATCTGAAATTGGTCCTTATTTGTCACCTAATGCACTGTGTTTACTTATCTCTGTTGTATTTGGGTGTTTGAATGTAAAGATTGAAGGAGTATATAGTGCCCCAAAATAGTGTCCATAAGGGTACATTTACTTAAATCTCACAATTTATTGCTTTGCATTTGCTATAGACCCCTCTTACAGCAGAGACTTTGGCTTGTCAAAGCAGGAAAAGCACAGGTGTAAATAATAACATTAACAATGGCCATGTAAGCCATGTCAGTGAGTGAATGAGCACAATACCAGAGTGCTGCTACTGGCTCATGTATAATGTTATTATTCCACCTGTTGTTTTCCTGCTTTAAAAGTTAAAATGTCTATGGAACACTATGCTTTACCTTTACTGATGGTGAATACTGATTACGATTCACAAGAAAGGGAGATGTCAGTCCTGGGAGGGCAGTTAGCTTACAACAAGTGATAACACCAGGCTTGTGCACCATGGCCATGTAAAGGCTTTTAAATGTCCTGTGAATTACAGATTAGTGCACTGAAAGTTAAGAGTTAAACAGTTTCCTGAGTGTAAGACAGTGACTGAAACGTATAATGGCCACGATTGCACCAGTAGTGATTCACATATATATGTACTGGTTAGTAAATTAAACAGTACAGATGAATGTGCTTTGTCAGTGCTGGAATTGCTGCAATTGCTGCTAGTGGAGGTCACGTGATGTATGTAAAGATAATGAGACCACTGCCACCATTGTTCACATTTATTATTGTTGTCCTGTCACCTTTTAACCATTGCTTTATTTATACAGTGCAGGTTAAAATTTCAGTCCAAACACATTTTGCTTTGCCTGCAGTGTCTATGGCCAGGCCACTACCCCAGGGACTGATGGTGGGTTATATAGTTAAGTGTTGCTCTGATTGAGGTACTTGCCTCTGGCAATAAAAGGTCAACATAAATGAATAATGAGAGGAAAATGTCACAAGATAGGGGAGGGAGTAAAAAGAAGTGTTAGGTAACCATGGGATGACTCCTACATCTATTTTTTTTTTTTTACTTTTTATAATGCATACCTCACATTACATTGAACCTGTGTGGGTGGTGAGGTCAATAAAGTTGGAAAAGTGTATCTTTTGATGTGTAGAGGTGTATTATTTGCATGGGGCCTCATTCAGCACAGCTGGGGTGCTGTTACAGCAGACAGTCAAATCGATCACTGATCAGCTCAGGCATGATTTCCTCGTGTTGTTTATCCTTCTAACTTCGAGGTTTTGACCTATCATGTATATTCAGATCAATGAAGAGAGAACTGCTCCTAGAGAGGTGAGACCACCGACACGACTACATCTGGGTTCAGAGGAAAGCTCTTTATCTTTAATTAGAACCCTTGGTAATTCTAATTGATGCCCTTAAAAATATATTTAATGAACCAAGTCAGCAGGAGACCATCCGGTGATGACTGATCCATCTAATTAAGACTGTACTGTACATATGTGTGTGTGTGTGTCTGTGTGCACTGTCTTTCACCAATTACAAATGCACACAACAGACTATACTGACGTCATGCTTCTATAAGTTACCACTCATCTGTATGATTTTTGACAGAAGACACAATTTTATCATCCACAAGCTGCCATTTTTACAACTGTCTTTATTTTAAACACTGGTTATTCAAATACATAATGAGTGCAAAATAATCTATCACACAGAAAGGACAGGAAACACTGACTCTTACATCAAAACTGCATGAATGTACTAAAAACACATTGATCTCCAACTGAGATTTCAGATTTAGAAGGTTTTTTTCTTGTAACACCCTAAGTCTTTAAAATGATTATATAACAGGCAGTATGATGCCCAAATACTTTAATAAATCTACAACTAAAATGATCATTCGCTGTATGGCACACTGAAAATATACATGTAGATCTATATTGAATTGACATTGTCATCCAACTTGCAGTATAGCTTTGATTTACAGCCACCAACAATCATATTGTACTAATAATTATCTAGTTCCTCCCCAAGAAACAATACAAATACAACATTATTGTAATGTTTATAATATATAGAGATACTGCTCTATTTGTAGTCCACACTTAGCTGTATTCCACACTTCTTACCTTTGAATAATATCATACACAGAGTTCACAGAATACCGTTTTACTGAGGTCTGCAGATGAAGTTGCTGCTGTCTGAAGACTGAGGATCAGAGGATCAGCCTGCTGGTTGTTACTTGTTCTCCTCTTTGTTCTGGTGCTCCCACGGCACAGGATCATTTTCATCTGCGTGCGAGCCAGTCTCCCTCTCGTTCCAGAACTGCTCCACATCTGGCAACACAATCCCATCTTTGAGGCTCGCCTTATCTACTTCTTGAAGGCTCCTTTCCTCCCTGTGCTGGCCTGAGGTCTCTGGTCTGGGGCAAGGCGACTTGAGAGTGGTAGGATTGTGAGGTCCGGGCTTTGGCTTTGGTGGAGGTTGTTTGCGCAGGGTGAGCCGCCTCCAAAGACCTCGGTACCCCTCTCTGAACTCCTCTGAGAGGGAGAGGACGATGAGAGGGTTCACCAGAGACAGAGAAAAAGTTAACAGCTGAGCAGAGAGGATCAGAAGAAGAGGAGGAGGAGACATGATGGGGCGAGCTCCTCCAATGTCTTTCTCAGCCAAATGTCGCTCCCAAACCCAGACTACCCACTGTGGAAGCCAGAGGATGGCCATGGCTACGGTCAGGCTGAACAGCATCAAGGTGAGCTTTCTGGATCGGATCTGTGTGCGCAGGTTCTGAGTCTTACTGGAGCGGCGCTGGCACTGGCCGTAAGCCCTCCAGAAATATATCAGGGCAAAGCTGAGAGGGGCACAGTAGACTCCCAGGGGGTACGCTTTGACGTACACAGTCATGAAATCCCGGGCTTCAGGAGGAACCGCCAGCACACACACCAGCCCGCGGATCCCCCTCTGCAGCTTTGCAAACAGCCAGTGAGGGACGGTGACAGAGCAGGCGCACAGCCAGATGAAGAAGGGCACCACCAGGATGGAGCCCAGGTGGATGCTCACCTGCTTGGAGGGATTGGACACGTAACGGTAGCACGACTTGGCCATGACCGCCACAGTGAAGCTCTTCGCCGCCATACAGGACTGGAAGAACCAGTCGGCCGTCTTGCACACCACCCAGCCCAGACTCCAGCTGGCCTTGGAGTAGGAGGCGGCTCGGAAAGGCACCGTGAAAGCCAGCACCAGCCCGTCAGCAAACATTAGGTTGAAGATGAGGGAGTTGATGAGAGATAGTTTGCCCTTATGGGCGTTGGAGAACAAGATGACCATCGCAGTGAGGTTACAAACCACACCCAGGACACAGATAACTCCCAGAATAGCCGGCACCAGGACCCTCAGCTCCCCGGGGTCCAGGTGTTGGTACGAGCCGCGTTCATTGAATCGCCACTTGTCTAAAGAGCTGTTCACCACGGTCGCATTGTTCTCACTCAGTTTGTCCATCTTTTCCAAAGAAGGATGGTGCGATGGAGAAAATATGCAAAAAAGTTGCCAGGAGACCAAAAAGATGTGATAAAAATGGAAATACCTTAAAGAAAAACGCAATATACTTAGAAGCCACCTGAATCTAAACCTGTAAGAATAATCGCATCAGAGAAGGTATCGATTGACAATCAGTGATCACAGTGGAGCTCTGTCTGTCTGTGTCCGAGTTTATCCTGAGACACAGTGATGCAGCTTCTGCAGCTGGTTATAAAGATGCTGTTTGATTGACAGCTAGTGTCCCCAGCTGACAAAATGTGCGTAGACTTCAGCCTCACGGGGCCAATTAGGGAAAGTCTGCATAATGCACACAGTGCGACATATGAATGTAATGGATTTGTAATTTGTAGTAAATATTTGTGAGTTAGAAAGGTTTTCCTTAAAAGTAAAAAAAAAAAATACTATTGATGATCGAGGATTTTTAGTTTTGAAATCTGTGCATGAAATCTTCAGCACAGACATTTTCGAATTTGTTACAAAAAGACCCCAAAACATGATTATATTATATGAGCTATTAGGGTGAGTCAGTGATTATTTTGAGAGAGTTTCCTCACCCATAGATTATTTAAAAATGTGTAATATTAATAAACAAGAATAATCAGAAGAAATGATGAAAACTATAAAAGTAGTTATTTAAAATCAAACACCATCTGTGTCCAGTTAAAGCAAAGGAAATCTATTGCTGGCTTTATCCACATGGGGGCACCCTAACACCAAAAGCAGCTGTAAATGAACACAATGAGGACATAAATACATTGATTTACACTCAGTTTGATTCATAACAGAGGAGATCCAATGATGCAGAATTTGAACTTGCACATCTTTATTATTTTTTATTCAAAGAAAGTCCAGTAAGCATAAAGACTGCATGGTAATTAATTGCATTTAAATACATTCTGAGCTATAAAATGTTTTTTTTTGTTTGTTTCAATTAGAAGTGTCACAAAGGAGGTTGTTTAGAAGACATTACTGTTTAAAGGAATCACACTTAATAATTCCCTGATTTCACAGAGTTCATTTAGACCTTTGACTGCTTTCCTTAATGGGAGTTGGCTCTTAAAACAAAATCTCCAAACTGATCAAAGCTAAAAACCCAACCTACTAACCGTTCCACGTTACCCATCTTGATTCAGCAAGAGGAGGAACATGGACAGGTCATCTAAAAACAAAACATAAACTGGCTACTTCCTGTAGCCACTGGAGAAAGCAAGTATCTTACTTGTATAGTGCTTCAAATGATCTGTAGATGTTTGGTTATCTATGTGCAGGTTGTCAGTTTCATCAGATTTAAATCCAACGCATGCAAAATGAGTTATGCTAGCATTATGTTACGCCAAGAAATCTCAAATTGAAGTTCAGTGCTTTGACATGAAAAGTTTACAGTTCAACCATCTTCAGATCATTTTTAGCACTATCCAAATAGGTTAAAAAAATGAGGTGGGGAATTTATTTTTTCAGCAGGAATTTTGCACAAAAAAAAAATGAATGTGGCTTTTTTCGTGTCTCTTGCAAACGGATGACATCAGACTGACTGCAGGGCAACAATTACTTTGTACACATCAGAGTGTAAAAGTAGAAACGTCCCCTCCCCTGAACTCAAGCTTGTAGCCGGTGCTATAATGTAATCTTGACTACACTGCTTCAAGCACTTTTTCCACTTGGGACCTCAGTGGAGCCTTTTTTAAATGTTTGTTTATAGAGAGAACGAGGAAAAAAAAACAAAAAGAAAATTCCTAAGTTAACATGTCATTTGAAACATTCACACTCCTGCCTTGTACTCAGTCCCCAACCCCCCCGCCCCAGTCCCTCCCGCCCCCAGTACATCAAACCCCCACATACCAAAAGAAGGCACCACAGCTTTCTAAACAGACTCATTGACCAAGAGAAGGACTTGATAAAACAACAGCATTAAATAAAACCATTGACACAGCCTTGAAGGGCTTCATTCACATTACAGACTACAGCGGTCTCACCAGGGAGACAAAAAATTGGTACTAGAAAGACTGACCGTGTGTCACAGGCAGAGAAAACTCTCAGTTTGTGGGGTCAGAGATTAACAGTCTCTTCCTTTTTATGTAAGAATTCTGCAGCAGGTTGCACTGTCCACCACTTTCCCTCAGTTAGGAGAACAGCAGGGTTGGTCACATGCACTGTAGCATGAGCAGATTCAAAGAGAGGGGGCACTGTTGCTACATGACAATGAGCCACCATCATGTAAGCTAGATCTCTGTCTGTGTGCTCTACATTTTGTTCAGAATACCCACATCCATCCCTTTCCTCAGGGTCCAGAGGGCTGCTACATCACGTTACTCATGCAGCAATCCTCTTGTTGCATAAATGCACAGGAGTCGCTTCTGTAGGTGTCCAACGTGGCTAAATAAATTAAATTAGAAGTCAAATTGAAGAATGAAAGTTCACTCTTGATTTCAAGGAATCCTTTTCTTGTGGCTGTACCCAGGCTGTATCCGTTTCCCGCTTCACCAAATTCATACTGCACCCGTTTCAGTCACTGGATATTTCCCCCCTCCAGGAAACTCTACACTTCCTCAGCAGAGCAGTGAAATTCAAGACAGCAGCAACAAGACATAGGGAGAGGAGGAGTAGGAGGAGGATGTAGATTAGAGCTCCATCTCTCTCTTTCTCCCGCCCTACCTCTCCCTCCCTCACCCTCATGTATGGAGTCAGGGGTCAGCAGGGGCAGCTTGCCCTTTAGTTGACCTTGTCTTGGAAGATGTAGAGGTTGTTGGTGGCTGCCACTGCGATGATGTTCTCATGTGGGTGCCACGTAGTGTGAAGTATCTTCTTGCTGAAGTCTAAGCTGTCAACACTGATCTCATCCTTACGACGTTTCCCTCCCACACACACCTGGAGAACAAAAACAGGGATGAAGAGGCGTGAAGATGTGAGAGCAGGCACAATTTCCAAAGACAAATTAAACTGATTTCAGTGATGTAAAAGCAGCATGAATTCATTTTTGGCCACCTGTGAGCAAGAGAACATGCTGTAAACACAGCACTGACATATCATCCCCTATAAAATTAATATAATGGTTGTAAACAGTTGCTCATCTACATGTCCCTCTCCTTTAAGCTAGTTTTGGTCACTAACTAAATATTAGCCTCTTTAGCTGCTAAATGCTCAACTATGTTCACCAGCTCACTAACTTTGTCTGTCTGCTGTCTGATGCTGGGCAGACAGACAGACAGCTTAGATTTGGTTTATCACAGTTTGAAAATAGCTGTCTGCTGCAGCTGGAAAAAAGGTTCATCAGAGCAGTGAGAGTGAAACAAAACTGTAGAGTAAAACCAAAACAATGAGCCGAAAGACACTACATGCTCTGTAGAGCTGAGGGAGCCAGGTGATCATTCTCTCTGGGTTCATCATTGAGCTTCCATATTCACATGACCCATAGACATTTAAACTATTGTTCATGTAAAAACACAGATTTAGAGCAGTTTTAGTCAGGAAACAGGTCATTTTATGTTAGTTCATAGTGCACAGTAATTTTATGTTTACCAGTCCAACATGTTCATTTTTTTGTCAAAAGAAATTATGTAAGCGCAAATGGGGATGAAACATCTAATGTTTATTAATCAAGCATTCTCTAATGTCCAGGGGTGCATTAATGAATGGGCTAACCTGGGCTACAGCCCCAGGGCCTCCACCATGGGGGGTCTCTAAGAATTGAGAATAATTATGTAGGCTAATGAACACTCGACCGTACTGCACACGCCGCTGCACTACAGGGACATCTGGTGGTAAAAGTGATGGGGATGGTGCGACACTGAGAGCGCACTCCCCCCCATATCTTTCATTTTGATACAATGTAACTGTATTCAGAACCCAGTGTTCATACCCAAGTGGTGTTGTAATTGTGTGTGTGAGTGCATGTTGGCTCATTTGCAAAAATGAAATGCACATAGTTAATGTTAGGCCTACATATACTAAATATATAAATGGCACAGAGATGAATCAGTTATTTACTTGCAATATGTTTGTTTTGTTGCATAGCCTACAGTTATTATTAGCTATAAGTGAAGTATTGTGCTGATGTAATTGTGTGTGTGGGTGAGCATATGTTGGCTCATTTGCAAAAGTGAAATGCACATAGTTAATGGTACATACATTGGTACATACGATGGTACAAATAAATGGCACAGAGCCAAATATGACCTTGTATTGAGTTTTTATAGGCGAAATATAGTGTGTCAACCACTTAGGGATGGGGGGCTCATAAAGTCCTGTAGTGGGGGTGCGGGGTGGGGGGGCCTCATAAAGTTCTGTAGCCCAGGGGCCTCCAGTGATCTTATTGTGCCCCTGCTAATGTCCCTAATTAGTTGCTTTAACTTAAGAAAATTATTTATATTTCATATGTAAATTTTTATTTGTCCCTTTCCTGCTGGTATGTGAATTTCACATGACTCTGACCTGTTGTAGCACTGTATTGTGAGATTTACTGACAAAGCAGGTGTATTTTAATATGCAATTAATGCACACTACCCTAAAATAATTATGAGGAAGATAATCTGTTGAAAAATTCCTCTTCTGTTCCTTTGCCTCCTGCTCCACCACCTCACAGATATATCACATTCAGACAAAGAAACATATATCAGCAGAGAGCAGTGTTGTTGTTATTACAAGCCTCCACCTTAAGTTACAGGATATCTACAAGTACTAATTTGTCATCACAGAGGCTTCTTCAGTTGTCCTGACTGCCTGGGAGTCCCAGGTATTATGAGAGAGCAGATCCAGTTTCACCCACTCACTACTTCATGATGTAGGATTGCTTATTTTGATGAGAAGTGTTGTACCTTGCGAGGCTTGAGAATGGCTCTGGGCTTGCTGTTCTCTCTGGATGCTTCCAGTGTGACGTCCCGTTTGGTGTTCCGGTCAAACATTCGGAAAAAATTATTGTAGGAGCCAGTCATGATGACACTGAGGGGGAGCAGAGGAGAAGGGAAGGTTATTAAGATAGATGTATGGATGTACGGATATATGGATGTATGGATGGATGGAGGAAATCTCACCTATCTGAGCCATTCCAGACACACTCAAACTTGTCAAAGATGCAGTCATTTTCATACAGAGAGCAAAGTTTTCCCCGTAAATAGTCGTGAACCTGCAAAACAAACAAAAAGTGAATGTCTGAACTAATTAAGGAATTAAGATCACACTTTCCCAGCATCTAAAGTTCATTACATAGCCATTCAGTGGACAACCACAGGCTGCATTGCCCTATGCTCTACTTTCAGTAATCCCTTCAGACCTGGTGACCTACGCTAAGATGGTAGGTAGCAGGTGTACGTGGAGCTGGAATTGGACAGAGAATCCCTTGAGCCCAGATGATGGCCTTATCAATCATGACCTGCCCTAAGATGGCTTCCCCTGATCAGACAGTGTGGATCTGACCCTGGTGACCACTCAGTGGGAGGTTTTGCCCTTCAGGTTGCGTGAGCACTGTCACTATCTGTCTTCTTATGAGCAGTCAGCTCAATAAGCCCTTCTGGGGTAATTGCTAAAGATGACACAGTTGCAGATTCGCAGGGTGACAGTGAAACAGGATTAAGTTGAGTGATTAGTCTGAAATCAATAGGTTTTGATTTGATCTGGGCCTAACCATTATTTAATAATGTCACCAGCTGAGAATTATCTTTAGAGCCTTCAGGCTGTCCAACAAGTGTATGAAAACATAAAGAAAGCGTACCTGGTATGTCTCAAGTGGTTTGTTCTCCATTTGAAGGTCCCACACTTTGACAGTGAGGTAGTCCCTTGTCATCAGGTAGCGCCCGTTGTGGCTGAACTTGACGTCAGAGATGGATGAGATGATTTCAGAGAAAAAGGAACGAGTGGAGGGATCCTCCGGCTCCTCAAAGTCTACAAGAGACAATGAACAAGAAGCTGTTATCTTTTGACACAGAAAACATATTCACACCGTAGGAGGTCGCAGCTTAAAAGAGATGTTTTTCCTCCCGCAACTCTTTTAATCATTTGCTGTGAAAACATAAAGCACATTTTGTTTGGGTGGTGGGGGCCGTCATTAGTGAACAATAACTGCACAACAATGCCTGAATGCAAGATTTTGCTGTGGCAGCTGCATCTCTTCGCAGGATTATTTCTCTGTGTGCTTAGGGAGACAGTTGTGGGTCAGCATGCTGGGTAAATATTGGTTATGATTCATATTGATTTTGGCAGCTGCTGATCTGTGTGCAGGCCAGCACGCTGGGGATAAGAGCCAGGCATTCCATCGTTAGCTGTCAAGTTATTGTTGCTCCCTGCTCCTCCTCCTCTCCTCCCACCATTCCTCCCCTCTCTCGTCTCCATGGCTCCAAAAAATGCCCCCACCTTTCTCCTCCTCCCCACCTCCTCTCTCCTCCTCAGTTGAGGCCAGGAGAATAGCTCTATGATGTGTCAATGGGGAGCCTAACAAGGGATGCGGTGTGAGAGATGAAAAAATAGGGGGGTGAGGAAGGGATAAGAAAAACAAATCAATGTCAAAGTGCTGGGCCCATTTGAGCCTTACTGGATTTGTGTGTGTGTGTCAGTAAAGGAGTGTTTGTGTATACGAGGGTGTGTGCAATGTGTGCATGTATATATGCATGTGTGTGTGTCCTCCCTCCCATCCCACTCCAGGGGTGTATAATAGGGTCCCTGGGGAGTTGGCAGGGCGGCTGTTTGGCCTCTTTCTCTCTCTATCCTGAGGCTCAGTGTTTTGGCAATCCCCTCCTGTACCTCCATCCATCCTTCCCTCATCCATCCGTCCATCCATCTTCTGTCTAACACTGATTGATTTCAGCAGCCCTCTCAGATTTATAGGTACGGAAGGAGATACAGTATGATTGTGGGTGTGTGTTTGATGTTTATGTAGCTAGGAGGTTCAGGAAGTTTTATGTGTGTGTGTGAGTGTGTGTGGATGTCAAGGGAAGGAGGAGCTGTGTGTGTGTTTGAGTGGGAGGGCATTATAACATTGCTGTGAGCCTCACGCATTCATGCAGCGTAGGTATTAACAGATCTGTCCTGAGGCTAACGAGAGCACCTGCCTGCTTTGTGTGTGTGTGTGTGTATGTGGATAGTCTAGTACGGCAAACACCTAACAAGAAATGGCATGCACATGTCGATATAGAACAATCACAGTGTGCATATAGTGTAGGGTGAATATCAAGACTTCACATTTACACCCAAATCCTTTATTTTTTTCTTATTTAACCCTAAAATGCTAATGTTAAATTCAACAGGCCGTGTTATCGTACGCTCTGGTGAATACGTCAATATGTCTGAGGAAATGACTGACATTATTGAACAACAAGGTGTGTCCATGAGGGGCTAATGCGATTGCTCTTAAGCCATTGATTTCCCAGCTAAAATGTCAATGTATTCATTATTCATTGGAGCAAAGTGTATGCATGTGATAGTGAGCTTTAGAGAAGGCCATTCATTGTTTGTGACACACAGAGAGATTTATTGATGGGTTATCAATTGTGGCATATTGAGTGGGGGGGGGGGGGGGGGGGGGCGGCTTCCTGTCACAACCGCACAAAGGATGCAGGGGTCACATCCTTGGAGTCGTTTCTGGGATATTGGAAGAGTTGCATTCTACAGTCAGGTGGGTGGGTTTATTACATCTGATCTTCATGTTTTTAGGTTCAGCATCTTTTCATTTGACTGTTCTAAAGCCAAAAGAAATATAATAAAAATAGAGGGTTGTAGTATTTCCCCACTAGAAATGCACTCACATTTGCAGTGTTTGTCACAGAGAGCGGCCTGTCTCATGTCACAGAGGCGTATAGAGCCCTTGCTGCTGCTGTAGGCAAAGGTGTGACAGTGCTGTGGGTGAAACTCTGCTGAGGTGATCACTTCGGTGAGCTCCTCCATGTTGGCCGGTTTGATGTCCACAATGTCTGAGAAGCAGGTGCTAAGGAAGAACTTTCAGATAGACACTACAGGCTCTGACAATTATGTTTTCACAGGTTTATGCAATCTTTAATAATAGGTTCTGAATGTAGAGAAAGACACAGATGAGAGGATACTGAAGCTGCGGTCAGTGATCTCCAGGTTCCACAGGTTCACCCTGAGGTCATCAGTGGAGATGTACGTCTGAAGGTCGGAGTTGACAGAGATGGAGTTGATGTGGTACGTGTGGGCATTGCTGAATACTCGCCTGGCTGTAGCTTCAACCATCAAGTCCATAGGCTGCAGCACCGGCACCTGGTGTAGACAGAAGTCCATTAGAAAGGGAAGGGGGGGGGGAGGGGGGGGCTTTGATATATTCTGTAACACTGATACAATATCTTATGCACTTTGATGCTGGTCTCCTAGAGGCTTTCTTAGATATTTATCTGTGTGCATTTTGTGCATGTGAATATACAGCAAGTGTGTGTGTGTGTGTGTGTGTGTGTGTGTGTGTGTGTGTGTGTGTGTGTGTGTGTGTGTGTGTGTGTGTGAACCACGACCAGATGACTCCAGGGACTCATATGACATTTACTCCACAAATCTTAATGACACAGAGGCAGCGACGGAAGGGCTCTGGGGCTGTTTGATGAGCTGGTTCAATCAGACTGTGAATATCTGTTTGCTACATGGCTACTCAGTGATCATGCCTCCCACTGTTTCTCTCTCTCTCTCTTTCGAAGTGCTGAAGAAGTCACTCCTGTTCTCTTATTTGTGTGTGTATGTGTGTGTGTGTGTGTGTGTGTGAGAACGAGAGAGAGAAAAGACAGAAAGCGAGGAAGGTGGAAAGAGAGAGGGAAAGAGAGATGGCCCGAGGGCATCGCTAGGCCCTGCTGAGGAATGATAACTGAACTCTGCAGAATTAAGACAAGCTCACACACACACACACACACACACACACACACACACACATACACACAAACACACACACACACACACATACACACACACACGCATGCACACAGTAGCACAGTGCTGCTCCGGCTTCAAAGACGCCCAGCACCAGTCTGCATGCAGCCCCCCGTTGGCCAGATAAAACCCAGACAAAGAGAGAAGGGAGGGGAGGAGGAGAGGAGAACAAATCGACTGCTTCTTCCCTCTTTCTCTCGTCCGTTGCTGGCACTGACAGAGAGACATGGCAGCCCAGCAGGCTGCTGTATCTCCATGGGTGTCACTTCATTTCCATGTCTTTCACTCACTGTCCAGAAAGACATGGACCGTATTAACCCATAACCCCCACTTACACGGTTCAGCCTGCCCCTGCACCTTCTCAGTGGATCCTCTTCCTTAGTATGTACGGAATATTTGAAATTGAAATAATCATGCTTTTAAAAGTGACACATTCTCTATGAAATCTACCCACTACCTAGACATTTAAAGCAATTTCCTGCATATTTGATTTTTAAAGGAGATACTGAATGGAAAAAAACCTTACATTTGATTTGTTTGATTTGTCGGCTACATTTTGTAATCATATTTTTGTGTTTCTCTCTCTCCGTCTCTCTGCCACCCCCACCACCACCACCCCCAACACCCACCCAAATTTCACAGCCTCTAAACAGGATTGCCACAGTCCCGGCCTGTCCTCCAGGTTGCTATGATCCCCCGGTCAGCCAGACAAAGAGGGACAGACACGCTGAACACAGCACTAATCTACTATGGCAGACACACACAGGCACACAGGCACGCACGCACGTACCCCCCTCCACACACACACACACACACACACACACAAACACACAGTCCTATGTGTGTGCTGTCTTTGTGTGAAAATTAAAGAGGTACTGGAGTGATAAGAATGAGATAGAGGGGGAGAGAGAGAGGGAGAGGATGATCCCTTCATGGTCTTCACCTCAGTGCACGCATCGATCACTCATTCTCACTCTCTGCCGCCAGTCCAAGTTCAAAATTGTCCTTACTGTGTGATATTCAGCAGGTTTTTAAATGCGTGTACTGACTCTGATACAGTTACAGTTTGTAATGCTAAGAAGTCTATGCAGGATTAAAGGCTATCATAGCATAATGAATGAGTGAATGCTAAATTTTGATTTAATCAGCTTATCTGTGTTGTTCCTGCTCAGTCTTCAGACTACTCAATAAGGATTTTGCCTTTCTAGAAAAGACAAGCTCATTCAAAACTTTACAAGCTTTGTTTCATTTAATTTTCAGCTCTCTAAATTACTGAATTACCTTTAAATTTCATTGTTAAAGATGATAGCACAAAGAAGATAAAATATACTTTACATAATGTGAAATTATTTTGATTATTCTTCTTGTTACATACGATTAATCACTATGAGAGTTCTTTATGGTACGCTATAGATGTTAAAATCTACATATGAAACAAATAAATGGAGCACTTAATCCTAATGTCTGCACTGGCCTGTAATGACTTTTACGGCTCAGTAATTCATGGCACATTGTGAGGACTTAAAATGAGCTACTTTTGTCAAATATTAATGGAAATAGAGACAGTAAGTTTTCATTTTTACATTTATATGATTAACAATTGTATGATAATGAGTTTCCCACCTCTACTTTTGAAAGAAGAAATGATGCTTTAGCTTTAAATGTTTTATTCAGTCTTCAGATCATAACCTGGTATTCACTCTCAAGCCAAACAGTTCAGTTTTGAGAAACCAGAGTACATGTGCTCCTTTGGGTGGTGTTTGACCTCTTACCCGTAGCGACGTGATGGTCGACGGGTCCCTGATCCGTCCATCCTCATCCTTCAGGTTGTAGCCCTCCGGACGCTTGTCTCTCTCGCTGATCTTCCACAGCTTAACCGTCTTGTCTGGGATGGATACATCACATAAAAACACACACACGCACAGAGTAACACAAAACACAGTTAGAACATGGCTCACTACAGTGAATCTCAGATACAAGATGGATGCGGGGGGTTGGGCGGCCAATCTGGCATGTAGCTGGGCAGGAGCCAGGGTGGATGATGAATGGCGGCTCCTGTGTAGATTGTGATGTCATTGATACCAATCTACAAGTTGACTACATTTCCCCGCCGCCATATCTGGGCGCTTTTCAATCCTGCATCACATAAACACCAGTTACATCCCATCTTCTCGGTCTAGTGAGGAGGATGGCGGCGGCAGTCAGGTTGTTGCTTTTTTTTTTTTTTTTTTTTTTTAATTTCCGCTGTGAATATTGGTGTCGGAGCAGTGAGGCCATCACCACAGGACCCTCCACCATCTGCTCCAGCCACCGCTAGCACTTCTGTAGCAGCCATGCATGACGCCCACAATCTGCAAGACGTCTCTACGCTGATATGTGTGTGTGTGTGTGTGTGTGTCTTGGCGACGTGCATCGTGTGTGGTGGCACACATTCTTTGATATATGTGTGTGTGTGTGTGTGTGTGTGTGTGTGTGTGTGTGTGTGTGTGTTCCTGCTGTGGCAGCCATGCATGAAGTTCTCAATTTGAAACGCTTCTGCTGGTGGCACTTGCTCAGCGAGGTGAAACACATACATTCACAGAAATAGCCAAAAAGACATTTTCATGTGATATTAATATCAAATTAAAAATATTCCATTGTTCATGTCAGCTGTGTACAATCTGACCAGCAAATAGAGGAATGAATCATGCCTTTGGGTGACACTTTTATTGACTGAGAGCACCATTACACCCACATTTAAACAAAATAGAAATAGATTGATGGTTGCTTTGACCCTCTTTTGTCATGTGATTCACTCAAAACTAATGGATGCCATAGTCACTGACCGTTGGTGGAGAGCAGAAAGTAAGCGGCGTTCTGCTGAGGAAGCCATTTGATCTTGTTGATCTTCTCCTCAATCTCCAAACTCTTCAGGTAGTCAAACTCTGGCTCGTGGCTCTGGAATGTGCTGTAAACATTGTACTCCCCTCGACGCTGGGGCTGACTCTTACTCTGCAAAGGGAGAAAGCTAATTAGAGATTGACCTGCTTTCTTTTAATTTCAGAAGATTAAATACCGTTTCCAACAAATGGGATGTAGAAAGTTTAATTCCTCTTCAAGATGTCCAACATTTGAGAAAAATCCGATTAAATTTTCTCTTTGACGGAACAGTTTGGCATTTGGAAACAGGCTTATTTCCTCCCTTGCCGAGACTAATATAATCGATCTAGTGTATAATCTACCCCTCTCTGATCTGTCCTTTCATTATAAAACTGGAGCTAGTAGCCAGTTAGCTTAGCTTAGCACAAAGACTGGAAACAGGGAAACAGCTATCCTGGCCCTGTCGAAAGATCAACTCTATCCCATGACACATGTAAATGAACATGTTATATCTTGTTTATTTAATGTGGATCAAGCTAGCACCCACAATGACTCCAGGAATTCACTGCACCTAGTTGGCTAGTCTGACAATATAGTAACTCCTTATGTCCTTTTCAAACAAACAAGATATGACATTAATAAAAGAGCTTTAGAGGACAGAGCCAGGCTGTTTACTCCCGTGTCCAGTTTTTTGTGCTAAGCTAAGCTAACTGGTTGGTGGCTGTAGTCTCATATTTATCACACAGACAGGAGAATGCTATCAATCTTAATTCAGCAAGACAGCAAATCAGCTTATTTATCCAAATGTCAAACCATTCTTATAAGTTGTTCCAAGGTTTTCCCCACTTCTCAACAACATCATATTGCCTCGTTTTATTTGCTTTATTAAATTGCTTTTGTTGTATATTACATAAAAAAAACATTTTTGTGTAACTTAGCAAGAAATATTTGTTATCAATCTTAAAATCTTCAGATCTTAACTGGAAAGATTTACTTTTATGGTCCTTATAGCATGCTGTTTGTGATTTTAAGATATTTACTGCTGAATTTCAAGCAATTATTTCCAAAACATTTTAAATTAACCCATTTTCTTGCTAGTTATCTAAAATCAAACAATATTTACCACATCCATAATGATTCTAGGCTGTCAAACCATCTCAGCATAAGGGCAGCATAATTAGTTTTGCATTGGTGGCATTTCCTACCTCCTGTTCCCTCTGGAAGACAACCACTCTGCCTCCTTTATCTCCAGTGGCCAACAGCTCCCCCGATGAGTTAAACTCCACAGTAGAGATAATGTCAGCTGCAACACAGGAAGCAGAGCAGAGAAATGTCAGTGTGGATGTGCACAAAGCTGTCAAGGTAACAGTCAGACAAAAAGAAAAACCTTTCAGTGAGATCTGGTAGAGTAACTTTTGGATAACACATCAGGGGAGAGGGAATCTCTGAAATTCTGTGACAAACCCACAGAGAACTACTCCCGCACAGATACCCTAGTTTGGTTGAAATATGGGTTAGGAGAAACCACAGGATGAGTCACTGCATGATATCAACCAATTTGGCCCTTCATGTGATTGAAGTGAGCCAATCTGTGCCATTAAATTGCACTCCTGCTTTTTAAGAGGATGCTGCTGCCACACGAATAATGCCATTCAGCTCCCCCATCATGGCTGCAGGACCCTGTGCTGCTCAGTTACGCTCCTGCTCCTTCATTAAGAAAGGAATCCTAAGATTTTATAAAACACAGCTATAAAACCTTTTAAACCATGCACTTTGTCTGCCCTTTACTAATCCGCATGTCTGGGCATGTGAAACACACTTACTAACTTTCAATCTGTGCAGTGCATCAACAAAAGAATCAAAATGTTACAGTTATAAAAATAACTGCTTCGTTTATATTCCATTGCCAACATTTTTTTCAGTGTCTCTGCATAGCTCCAGTTGTACCAAAAGTAAATAACAGACACCTACCCTTAAGGTAGCTTTTCCTCTCCTCCTCAAAGACATACATCTGCCTGGATTTAAGGAGAGGCTAAGGGTGACTGTAATTAATATACAGCCCCAGGCTAAAAAGGTATAGCATAATGTGTGTCACATGCACACACCACAGAAGAGGCTATCCCTGTGTTTAACAGTGACAATAATTTTCGACAAACAGAGAGAGAGAAAGACAGAGAGAGAGAGAGCTTGTTGTTTTGTACCCCCCACGCCCTCTGTGGACCTGCTACTGGCGGAGTGCTGAACAGGAGAGGGGAATGTTGCTATGGAGACTGTTTCCATCTCTAGCGGCAGTCGGAGGGGTGTATGTGTATGTGTGTGAGTGTGCCAATAGCTCTCAGACTTAGTTGCTGATGCTAGCTGTAATTCAGCAGACAGAGAGAGCGAGTGCTGCAATAGAGTGAAAACCTGCTACTGCATCTGGGGGAGTTGCAATGCAGCACACAACTTCAGACAATGGAGTCCCTGCAGACAGGCTCATCTCTGCACATGAAACTGCTGTGCATGGTGGAGAGGCCAGCAAATGACTAAGCGTCAGGTCTTCGTGTGCGTGTGTGTGTGTGTTCCTCCCCTCATTTAGTTTAACTGTTAAAAAGCAACATTCAGAGACCGGAGGGATTCTTATAGCCAAGTGTTGATAATGACATGAGGCAAGGGGCTGATCCTAATCATATTTGAATCAAGAAACTAATAACATTTCACAGACAAGACAGACTCTGACCTAATTACGGCCTGGGAATACCCCACTGACACACCATATTGGTATTTATTGCACACGTCACATACACGTTCGCACATGCACACAAAATCACAAGCTGCAGTTATCTCTCGCTTTCTGTACCTGCCTGTATCGACCTCATGCACAAAGATGTGCAGTGCACCCCCCGAACTGCCAACAGACAGACACACACACACACACACACACACACACTACACACACAACCCAACCCTACATCATCAGTCCAAAGCCACTGGTGTGAATCCAACGCAATCGGCTTAGCGGTCAGCATTCTTGAATCAAAGCTTTTCTCTCTGTCTGTTTCTCTCTTTTTTTGCCCTTCATCCTCTCTTCTTTTCCCTCTCTCCCCCACTCTCTCTGTCTCTCTCCCCCCTCTCTTTCCCTCATCATCAACACATTAAGTCACTGAGGAGAAACAGTAATTGATGGATGCCATTTAACGAGTTTACACACGGATACATCCTTCAATCATTTCAGTGAATGAACAGCCGCAGAGAGCCAGTGAAGCCGAAACTCCAAGTAACGCCATGGAACACTTCCTTAAATGAGTTTTCTTCATGCAAATGTATTCAAAGCAGACAGGGCAAATCTATTCAACCTCAGTCAGTGATGGAATTTTGTTTGATGGGTAAAATAATTTTTTTTTCCAGATGTAATTTCATTCTAGGGAACAAATTAGAAGCACAGTCGCAGGTGGGCGGTCTCTCCGGGATTTCCACTTGCATCAGATCAGATTTTTATGACGTGAGCATCAGAGGGCTCAAGGTGAATTGAAATTAGCAGCAGCAGACTGGTGATTCGGAGGATCAAATGTGTACTTTTACACACACACACACACACACACACACACACACACACACACACACACACACACACACACACATACATCCTCTCTCACGCACACAGCTTCATCAGCAGACCATAACCAGATGAAGCCCATAAATCCTGTGGCCAGCCAGGTCTGACACAGACAGGTCAGCGCTTCTTGATGCATCAGAGGGATGCTCGAGATAACACACATCCATCACCAGTAATAATGTGGACAAGCCTGTTGGCCTGCTGCTGTGATGTGTATGTGTAACTGTGTATGCACGACTGGAAGAAAACAGGCTCTTATCTGTTTCTATTCACCAATCTGAACCTTGGTAACTCGCCTTCAGCATTGCAATATAGAATTGGGAGTCCGACCAATTGGATGGAAACATAGATATGCATTGATTCTGGAATGAAACCCCTGCACGAGGAGCCAAAAACACAGGGAGGGCAGTGAGGATATTGAATGTATTTATAGACACCAGAGCATGCAATATCTATCACGCATAACACAGAGAGGCACTAAAAGAAATGATAGTGAGAGGGGGGAAGTCTGGCCCAAACTGGGGTGGATGTGCAGTGGGAACACATTGGTGGAGGAAGGTTTGTTGCTCAAAGTAGGTCAATAAATAACACACAGTGAATCTCACAGGGACATATAGAAGCAAAGACTAAAATTCAAGCACCTGAGCTAACCTCTAGTCAACACATAATCCTGTCAGGGGTCAAAAAACACAAAAACAGATTGAAGCTTGATCCAGTGACACCAGGAGGGTTGTATAAGGCAAAATGGTGTAAGAGCCAAAATGGTGTGACTGCATGGAAAGCTAGTTGCGTAAGTGCGCAGTAATTCCAGGTAGAGGGAGGGACGTGAACAACATGGTGTCGTGTAAATGCTTTGTTAGACGTGGAGAGGAGAGGATTACAGCACTTGTGCTGAGCTGCCTGCGTCAAAGGATCAGGCCGGAGGGATAATTCAGGTCCATTCTCTCTTTCACCCGCTGCTCTCGCTCCTACGATAATCAACAATATGTATCAAACTGCACTTCTTTTCTTTCAAGAACATAAGCACTGACATGCAAGCATCGCAAATCATATACGTTAATGTTGTGCACTTGCCAATTCGACATTTTCTGTGCTGAATAAGCAGCTGATAACGGCTTAATTTCAGACCAGCAACAATGGAGATCAATCAAAATTTTGAATAAACCCTGCTACCCACCGGTCTGGTACCCAGCCATATGATTAAGGGGTTTATTAGGCTTTATTAGCTCTGCACAAAGCAACAGAGCACAATGCAGCTCTTTTCATCTGAAGAGCATGACTCTTTGTAAGATCTGGAGTGAACAAGCTAATTAACCTGGTTTCTCCAGGATCGGCCCCTTGAGATTGAGACAGTCTGTGTGTGTGTGTATGTGTGCGTGTGTGTGTGTGTGTGTGTGTGTGGGTGTGTGTGTGCTTTGTGTCAATGTGTATGTGTGCATGGTCTTTTGTGCGCGCTTTTCTATACTCCCCAAACTCCAGGGAGTTGAGGGTGAAATGGGCGAGACGTGTTACTGCTTCACTTCTAACACTTCATTAACACTCATCGCTGTGGCACACATCTGACTACAGACAAAACACAGGACAGGGCTAAACAAGGGGAGAGTGAAGTTGTGAAAATGTGTGAAATCAGCGATCGATTCCTGCAAGCGCTACATGCTGAATAGCAAGAGGGAGGATTTTTTGAATCCTTGTTATTTGGTATTCTCTTAGAAATTGGAGATATAGAAGTGGGGGGAGGGTGGGAGCCGCATAGAATTATAATCCACCACCAAAACAAAAGCTGTCTCTCCCTCTCTATCTGTCTGTGTTCCTTTGGTGCAATCCCTTTCATCTTCTTGTTTCCAAGGCTGGAATGAATCAAAGATGAGATGTCTACTGCACAGACTGAAATCCTGTATCTACAGTGACCTTATCACCAAGACATGAAGGATTCCGAGTGACGTCGCTTCTACGACAGGACCTGAAATTAGCTATCAAAACTTACAAATGTATCCCATTATAAAGTCCGGAAAGGTCAAATATTGCTTAGCCTGCAGGCTAGCAGCGCACTCAATGACTTGCACATCTATCACAGTAGCACCACACATCTACTGACCACAAAGCCATATCCGAGCTGAGAATAGAATATTGTTGTAATCATCCTACAGTAGCAACACCATGGGTACTCTTTAATAAATTCTCATTAAATTTTCATGGAGCTGGAGACTTAATAAGAAGCTAATCAGGGGATGAAAGCAGCTGCTGAATAAGTGTGACTCGCCCCAACTTCACAGCTTGCCATTAAGCACCCGCCACCCCCACACACACCCCTAGACGCACATACACATTATCTTTCTTGCACTATGTTGCCCAGGCGGGGCTCGGCGTTTTGAGTGTTTCGTGGTGAATAATGGATGGGACCTGGGGGTATGGTGGGCTAAGTCTTTTTATGCCGGGGTCCTAAAGTGTGGCCCCAGGCCGTTTGCCTTGGCACAGGCAACCAGGCTCTGCTCTGCTCTCATCAGCAGCAGCAATAAAGGCTGTGAGCTCTCTGTTACAGGACTGCATCAGTATTCAGCGGGGCAAGAAGGGTCACATCACACACAAGCTCATACTCGCATCAGACAGACATATAAGAAGCAAAGCAGCAGAGAGAAAACGAGAATGAGAAGGAGAGGGGGTAGGAGAGAGGAGGAGGAAGGGATTACATGTCCTACCAATAGATCTTTAGGTCATTGTTCCGGTGGCTAAATTGTAAGGGACCAGAAATCAATACCAAAGCAGAAATTAGGTTAGGTCCTGCCTCACAGCAGGGAAGCTATTTACATTTTTACACTGGAGGGTTCTGCTGTTTTACAATTTCATCCATTATCGAAACATCCAAGGTGGAGATTATGAAAATTAACTGAGACCCATGTTGTAGGAGCGTAACAGTCCATTGACTCGATACACACAGCTGTAGTGAGACACACACACACACTAGAGATAGAAAGAACCATCCATCTTATGGCCATTAACAATGTGTCATCTGCAGGCGGCTGCTTAATGCAAATAAGGCTGTAATGTAATTTTCTTCCATTGAGTCAACAATGATATCTCAGGAAACTTTTCGGTCGAGGAGGTAATCGAAATATCACCGGCTGTACCCGACTATAAATGACCAGTGTAGTTTTACTCGAACCGGTGTATGCACACAGTCAATATAGCGTGCGCACACACACACACACACACACACACACACATTCTATATAACCGCCCACAGACCCACTGAGGCGTGGGATTGGTGCGAGGCAAAGGTCAGTGCCTGTGACATCATTAAAATGTGACATCATTAAAGTGTCCTGCTACTGCGGTGCAAGCACGGCCTGAGGGGAATCCCTACCAGTTCGTCGCCACTCATCAGGGACCTGTGTATGTATGTGTGTGTGAGAGAGTGTGTGTGGTCTAAATGGGCTGGGCCTGATGGAACATGTGCACTTTGGTGAATTTATGAGGATGGGCCATAGACTCAGACACGGCCCTGTATGATCTTTGGCTGCAGACTGACTTCATACCACTTAAGAATGGGCACACACACACACACACACACACACACACACACACACACATCCTCATTCATGATATATGGGGGGTGAGAATCAGTCATAAATTATAACACCATAAAAAATAACAAAAGTAGCCTCCCCTTGTTTGAAAAGCACAGATGGGCCACAGACTAGACGATACTTTGCTTTAAAGAGACACATTTTACAACCTGCCTAACTGTCATCCACTTTCTCCTGATAAAATGAGTGAAAGAGAGAGACAGACACAGAGACAGAGAGAGACAGAGACGGAGAGACAGGGAGAAGCTGGAAGAAGATGCCCTCCTGTTTTTCATCTCAGCGCACACATCAAACAAAGATATCCATCACACCCACTCCCACCCCCCACTTCACTTCCTCCCGCTCTGAACCAGTTACTGTGTGTTTAGCAGTGACAGGGAATCATCTGTAAGTGCTAGGAGCTGTGCAAATTATGATGTTCTCCTGCATATAAATTACCAAAAAAAAAAAAATCACATTAAGGAAAAAGCAGCAAGAAAGATGTATGAATGAGACTCTCTCTGTCTTTCAAAGCCTTGACTTTGTCTCTTGTCAAACCTGCAGTGGAATCAGTAACCTGAGCTGATGGCAAATGGAAGAAACCACAGTGGCTCTGACCCACCCTGTAGCCACACACACACCCTCAAACCACCTCTACATACCCTCCATATTTTATGTTGTTATATTCTGTAGATAGATGTAAATTGAGAAATGATCCACCATGCCTCAAATGAAATTATGTTATTTTTTTCTTTTCAAACACAATGATAAGTGGGTGTTAAAAATGTGTCTGGTGTGAAAGAATTACAGACTACCCCAGTGCTGCAGTGACTATTAATACAAATGACTAGTCTGAAAATAAAACAAAGTGCATGCTTCAAACTGAACAAAAAAGACAAGAACTGGGCTCATCTCACATATAGCCGACCTAATAATCGATTATGTGTCCAGAAAGGAATAATGAATGAGAAGAAGGTAGAAATACCTTGTAAACTGATACATCCCGCAGTACAGAATATTATGATATGTATGCTTAGTCTGTACAAAACAATCTTATGTCTACTTGGTTCCAAATGCTGTCTGAAAAAACCCTGAGTCACCTATGTTTTTTATTATCCTGCTGATATCAGCTCTGCAGTTAATGTCCATAACCAATCTGCATAACCGGTGAGCAGGGATGGAGCTGGTAATGAGATTAATGATGGTTTTTACCTGTAAATCAATATTTTATGGTCATCAAAGATCTAAGCAGCTTGCGGTGGGCAGGTGCAGCTGATTGGTGGAACATGAGGGAACTATTAACCATCAAACAGTTAACAGGCTGATAATCAAGAGGCTGATGCGTGATCAATCGGGGGAAACACACACACACACACACACACACACATACACACGTGCAGGAGCAGCTCTTATAGCTCTGGAGCTGCAGAGACAGCTATTGTTCAGTGCTCGGTTATGTAGATGTACAGTAGGAAATGCACTTTGTGTGTGTGTGTGTGTGTGTGTGAGAGAGAGAGAGAGAGAGAGAGAGAGAGAGCGAGAGAGAGAGAGAGAGGGAGGGCAAGAGAGAGCGAGAGATCCATATTTCAGTGCCCTACCTAAAATTAGGCCAAAGCTACCAGCCATCTCCTCTGTCCTTGTCTCATTATTTCAACAAGTGCACTCACGATATGAAAAATACACTATTTCATCATCTGTTCGTCAGTTTTAAACCATATCACATGTTCACTATAGACTCCAGACGCTGAAGCAGCTGTACAGAAGGCTTTATTCCCTTGCTGCTAGTCCACACAGATTAAAGCCCTGATTCCCCTCTCAGCATGGTTATCCTAAAATAGCAGGTATGATAGGAAATCCACCTCATCATCTCCAGACACTCTTTATGACAAATGACCAGAAAATACAGCTTAAAGTGAGATTACATAGGTTTTAAATAATCCTTGTGCACTTTATGGTGCTCTAACAGCATCACTATTCAGTTAAATATCTTTATTATCATCACCCAACCAATTTATAACACCATATTTGCTGTGCTATTTGCTTAACGCCTCTGCTCCTTTAATATTCCTGTACAGTGACTTATTTCTGCTGTGATGTCAGCATCCCTCTAGCTACTGCCCCAGGTTATTAAACACCTTCCAATGAATTATTTCTCTCTCTCTCTCTCTCTCCATCATCGGGGTAAATACCTTCGGTTGCATAGTTGTGGTCGCGAAGGAAGCTGTTGTTAATTTTCCGGGTATCACTCTCCTCCTCCATTGATAAATCGGCTGGTTCGGGATCCTGAAAGCGGCAGACCTGCTCCCATCCTGCCCGGTACCGTCAGCAGGCGGGTTGTGGGACCAGCGGGGGGCCTGTCATGGCTCCAAAATCACCGGCGTAATCAACACGATCGCGATCAAATATACCTGTGATGGTGTCGGGGCAGGTCCTGTCAGTGCCCACACCTCAGGACGCATCAAACGGCCCACCGGGACTCAGTGACAGCACCAGCTCCGACCAACCAGTTTAGATTAATTAATATCGCCTCGCTTTAGGTCCTCTGCTTCAAATCACTCATCGAGACATATTTATCTCCCACAATGCATATTTAAAGCTGGTTTAAAATGAAAGAAATCTCCTTTAAAGTGACTGAACCCGCAGTAGCAGCAGCAGCAGCGCACTCCGTATAAATCTCTTTTGGAGGATTTGAGTTTAGGCAGGCTAGATTTGCCCCCTCACCGTTGCCAGCGGGGCGGGCGGGATTATGCGTCAACAAGCTTGCTCCGATCACTTCTGTATTTCCATGTCAGACTCTCCACAGTTGCAGTTTCGTCCTTGTGTCTCCTGCGGGGTCTCTCCTACACATTTATTCATTCAGTCATTCATTCATCGGAGCGGACCGGCGCTTGTGTTCCCGGTAGCTCAGCTGACTCACTGTGCCGGATAGCGCAAAGCTGTGTGCTGTAGTTACCCACTCTGCTCTTTAGGCTACTGCTGCTGCGCTTCAACAGAGGAGGGCCCCTCCCATGCTGCCCGGCGGCTGCCTCTTTAAATCTGGAAAACACAAGCAGCAACTGTGACGCTCACTCGGACCACCACCACCACCACCACCACAGAGATGGAGTTCAAAATCTAAGATGCAGCTCAAAATCTGTTTTCACTGCCTGATGACCACCAGCTAGGTTGGTGCGTGTAAAGCCGACAGCTGCCTTATGGCCTAGTAGCAGGTTGCCTTTTAAGCCTGCTAGATCCTCCATCACCATCCCTCCATCCTGCTGCTGCTGCTGCAGAGGCATCTAGCATATACATTGTCACATCAGACTGAGCAATGAGCTATACTTTCTATGTTTTCCCCTAATTCCTTCACAGCAGCTCTTCATGCAGGAGGAGACAACAGAGGCTTTATAAGATGTGTTATAAGAAGTGCATGACATGGCACATTTCTGCCCAGAGACTTAGAGAGGGGGCGTGAAGTTCGGATTCAGAGAAATCAGGACAGAGAGGGACACAAAGGACAGAGATAGGGCCAGAGGGAGGGATGAGACGAGTAAAGATGAGACGACTGGAGAGGGCCAGAAAGAGGGAAGAAGAAAATGAAAAACCCCAGACGCTGATTAATTAGATTAGTAGGGCCACCGTCTGCGCCTCTTTCTGGAAATATCTCATTTCCATGCTGAGTTTAATAACACCACACAACGCAGCCTTCCTCTGGTCAAGCTGTAATCTTTAATGAGTGTGTGTGCATGCTGTGTGTGTTGCATCAGTGTGCTCACAGTGCATCCCTGCCCTTATCTACTCACTTTAACCTAAATCTCTCAGCTTCCACAAAGGGACTGGGTATCTCTCCATGCACGAGCCTCAACACAGCGGCAGCAGCAATAAAGAGATTGGGGAGCCCCCTCTCCTAAATGCATTAGCTCTCTAATCCATGAGACCATTTGCACATCCAATCCTCTGCTCCTGCACTAATGGGGATCTGACTGTGAGGGGAGGCAGCCTGCGAAAAACAAGGCCTTCCTACACATGCTATTTTACACCCCATCACCTTCCAACCTCCATCGGAATACATTACAGGGCATTATCCATGCAAGGGGATAATGAAGGCTGCTGGAGCATCGGTGAGGGCCATGTGATTCACATGCTTTCATATTTACAGTCCTCTGCTCCCCTAATGAAATCTGCAGAGAAACGCTGCCATCCTTGACCTCTCAGATCTGACTGAGTGGTCAGCAGTGTTTCCCATCTCTATCAATATTTAAACAGGGTCTGCACGAGGACAAAAGGAACACAGAGCATTCCTCTCCCAAAAAGAAATCAGCTAAGTTACAGTTGAGCAGCACGAGCGAAGGAAACTGAAATGGAATCTGTGAAACAATGGGTTTAGTAGGATGAAGCCGCATGGATGAAAGGTTTGGTTTTTGTCAGATTTCTTCGGGAGGTGAGGTGGGGAGTTATTTGGTGTGTGTGTGTGTGTTTGACAGAGACAGAAAGACAGATGAAGGGCAGGGGTGGCAGTTAAAGGCACAGAGATATTTGACTGTATAATGAAGGAATAAGTGGAGAATGCTCGGAGTCAAAGCCTGGGATCAATGCTGCCTCTCTAATAACACCCACCACCTCCCTTCCAGCCTCTGTCCCATTCCTTGTGCATATATGCCAATCTCCTCTCCCCTTACCCCCAATGCCTCTCTCAGAGGCTGGATTAACCATCAGGGCAATGGGACAATTGCC
This sequence comes from Scomber japonicus, assembly GCF_027409825.1. Classification (NCBI taxonomy): domain Eukaryota; kingdom Metazoa; phylum Chordata; class Actinopteri; order Scombriformes; family Scombridae; genus Scomber; species Scomber japonicus. The sequence goes on from NC_070585.1 coordinate 11,697,140, forward strand.
CAGGGGCCTAAAACCTCTAAAGGACCCATGAAGGGCACAAGCAAAATATCTGATTAGATCCCATTTTAAGTTAACCTGTCCGGTGGTGCTTCTGTAGCTTACTTGCACAGCGTAACACAAAGCTCACAAACCTTCCCTGCATCACATGACATTGACCCAGGTGATGACAACATAGGCTTAGCTGCCTTCAAAAAGTCAAATGGAGAAGCCTGGCAAACAGCAAAGTGAGAGCACCAACAAAAATGTAAAAAAGTAACTGTTACTGTTAACAACTTCTCTGCTAAGGCAGCTATTAGCAACAAAGGACAGCTCAGCCTGTGATGACATTTCTTGACCGACTGTTGGAACAGCTACCATTAGCAATGGTTGCAGCCTGGACACCAGTAGCGTGAACTAGCAATAGCTCACCCATTGTGACAGCGAGCAGCCCCAAGCAGCAGCTTGCAACAACAGCCATGCTGTGAGTGTGACCATTGTGGGAAATGGCGATAGGTCACAGACACCTGCAAGTAGCCTCCTCACTGGAGATCCTATAATGTGGGAACCCATTACAAATCAGTTGATATGTGAGGGTTAGGGTTAAGACACAGAGATGTATTTACTGCTATTTAGTTGTATAAATTTTAAGAAAGCGTCTGTACATAAAAATGCATTTGATGACTGCTTGATATTGAAGCACTGAATATATTTGCAGTATTTGCACATTTGATCAGAACATATTAAAATGTACTTAATGATGATGACGTCTATAATATGATTGTGGAGTGTTAACATGGTCTTGTTTCTCTGCCTCTTTCTCTCCCTCGCTCTGTCTCGCTCTCTCTCAAATCAAAATGTGACCACATAGTGGCTCCTGGGCCAGTGGAAAACATCTGACTGGAAACACATTTGGCTTTTAAACTGACACCCTCATGTGATCTAAAAAGTGATCCTAGGTCGACACACACACATCCTGCGAGCCTTTACTCAAAAGGCCTCAAGTTTCTGCATCCCCAGTTATACTTGTTCTCCTCTGTTACCTCACTTCTCTCGCTCATTACTCCCCATCTCCCACTTGGTTGGGTAGAGGTCGGTGACAGCGCATCTACCCAACCCAGCTGCTGCATGTCAGACTTGCAGGAAATGCTCGGGGGGCCACCAGAATTGGAGAGCGTGTCCTCAATTCTCCTCGATCGTATGGACAAAGTGGGTTAAATTAGGCCCGAGCAGCCCAAACATAGGGACAATCACATGGCAATGATATTTTAGTCATGCCCAATTGCTTTCCTTGATGTGTGGTAATTGCTTGACCTGGGGATGCCGGTGCAGGGCTACAGGCAGCAAAGACGCTGTCTGCATACCAAGTAACATACATGACCACACATGTATAGATACTTGTATACAGACATACTCACTCTCTCAGACATTTGACTATAGAGCAGCTTCCCTGCATTTCCCTCATATCTCAAGTCTGCAGTCAATGTTATATTGACCACTGGATAATGTCTGGTTTAAACAGGAAAAAGATATTGATTATTTTCATCTAGTTAATCCAACAGATATGAGGTCGAGATAAATCAATCCAGTATCTAGCTAAGGCTCATATTATTAATCATATAATATCTTGAAAATAAATTAAATAAAAGTTTTGGGCAGATCAATGCATTAAATGGTATAAAAAAACTTCAAACACATCGTATCCAGCTACAATTACCCAAAAACATATTTAGCAGGATGATAGAGATGATGGTTTTCTCTGAATTATGGACAAACAGAATACATAATTACAAATATTAAAGAGCAGCCTTGATCATGACGAAATTACACTTATCAGTATATTTGTGTAAAAATGTATTCCAGCCCAAAATGGACCACAAACACATACAGAATTTCTTCTGCATCCAGTTTACCTATAGGTGTCAAAGTAGGGTAGGTAATACAGATAATCTCTTTAGGTGCATGCAATTTTGTAGTGCGATATCAATATGTAATATTATTTTTTAAAATCTGAAAAATGGGTTAAGAAGTTCAAACTGGATCAAATAAACAGCCAGACATGAAAGTGTTTGGCTAATGCAGAATAAATGAATTAAGTATCTCACAATTAAAATGTACATCCGCATATTTATGCATAAATCTTGCTCATTGATTTGCAACATTGCCCAATGGCCAAATACAGCAGAGATAATAAGCAAAAGCTACCAGCATGGTATGACGGTAGACAAATCCATATTGCCTCAAGGCACACAGAGGCACAAAAAACATGACTTTTCTGACTAATGAACACAATGGTTTCAATAACAGATGAGTAAAAGTCAGTCAAGATAAGATTCAGCTCAAGACTGTCTTTCACTCCCTTTATTTGCAGCTTTATTGCACAATACTACAGGTCTCAGTCAGGCATGTCATAAGCCACTATTTTAAGGATGAGTCACAGCATTTGAAGGATATTGCAGGCTATTTTCTATACTCATCTTATTGTCTCAAAATCTCATGTACTTTATACATTGTTAATTTCTCCAGTACAAACTCAAGAGGTTGTGATATGTAGCAGGACAAAGAACAAAGCTCTGATGAATGACTTGCATTCCCTCACATGTGCAGTGGCTTACACACTACTCTCCGGAGACTGAAAATGTTATTGCTGTTATTAGTCATTGGAGCCATTTCTAAACAAACTACTGTGACCAAACTCTTAATGGCAAAGTAACATGTCACCCAGTAAAATGGCGTGACTTATGTTTATAGCAGTTTTTGAGCAACAGCAAAGGTACACAGAGGAATACATATATCAGACATTGGGTAAACACACAACATTTGTGGTTAGGATGAGTTCATTGTTGGTTTAGCTCTGTATAGGAGATTTTCTGACAATAACTGCCAGCCACATCCTTTAAAATGTTATTATCTTGCACGAGTGGTACTATTTGTGCATGCTCTAAGATGCCTTTTTATGGAAAATGACACTAATATAGAAAAAATAGAGAGTAACAGTGCAATAGTACCAATTGAAAGCTCCCTGGTTTGCTCTTGTAAAGTCTCCTCTCAAAATGAACTCCACATAGTTTTATCTTTATGAAATGCAGAAGAATAACAAGTTCAAATGCCTCCTCAGTTCATCTTGCAGTCTAACCTCTTTTTAAACAGGCAGTGTTATTACAACTAATCATACACTGTCAGACAAACAGATTACAAAGAAAGGGAGAGGCACAACATAAACATTAAAAAAAATCTTTATCCCAAGTGAAATATATACAGTAAAGCTTATTTAGTAGCTGAGCTGATTTGATATGACATTCTTGAAAGACACAAGCTGTGTTAGAGTGCACCAGCTGAGCAACAAAGTGTTATAATAGTGTTTATGATTTTCACTGCTTGTTCACTCGTTTCAGATCTCCTCAGTCTTATCAAGCAAATCAGGATCATGATCCATTCAGTAGCATGAAATTCTCTCTCCAAACATTCATTCCCTTCCATTAGCCATGCAACCCACCCTGGCATTAAGAAGAGCTAAACACATGGGGGTAATAGGATTGTCTTAGCAGTCCATCTGTCAGGGGACTGAGCAGCAGCAAACCCCGGGGACGAAGCACCCTGGCCTGGATACACCTGCTTAGTCTGCCCTTTCTTTGCTCTCATCTCTGAATGTATTTATTCAGATTTAAAACATAACCTTTCTGAGAGTGAAACACATCCATCCAAGTGTGTAGATGCCTTACATTTAAAGGAATAAGTCAAATGTGGTAATATACAAACCACTGTTGGGAGTTTATAACCCTGTGGCTTTAAATATTATAGAATGCAGCTACTGTTCTGTTAATAGAGTGCAGATGGAGATACATGGCAGTGGCTGGTGAATGAATGGAGCGCCAGACATACAGGATTGGGGGAGGGATGCAGAAGGGATGAAGCGAGGGCCTGGTAGAGGGGAGCAGAGAAAGATAAAAAGATGGATGTATAGTTTTGGTAGAGGGCATTAAATCAAGCCTAGAGGGTGTCCCTAAATCAGCAGGCTTTACTCTTGGTGTCATTCCAATTACATCAGGATGAGACTAATGCTCCATTGCTCCAAGACTTCAGACCAGCAGGATTGGATTTTCTGTTTCCCCCTGACTCTCCTTTCCCTCCCCTCCCCCAACCTCCCCCTCTCTCTCTCTACCTCCCTTGATGATGAATTAATTGAAAAGAATGCATGTACAATGATTAGCTCAGGACGGAGCAGTTTGGATGAAAATTAATCAACTGAAATGATTTTGTCTGCAGAAACAGCTTTTTTTCATAAGCGTTACTATACCTCGAGGGTAAAAACATGCACGCACGACCCATACGGATATCTACAAACACAGGTGCCCTATACGCAGACACGCCCTTACAACTACTTCCTTTCATAAAAATCATATAGGTAGTAAAGCGCTAGAGGATGCATATTGTGGGTTCAGATTTGTTTTGTGAATATACACTCCTCTTGCTGAGTGGAAATGAAGCCACTTAACAGAAAATCATTGCATTGTACCTATCCGGTTGCTAGGAAACTGCAATTGAACTGGCATTGCAATGCAGCACAACAGCTGTCAACATAATTGGACAATTAAGATCTTAAAATGTCATTATTTTGGTCATATTCATCTCAATAAAGGTTCAAGCACGTCCCAACACGTTTTGTACCAGTTGGGTTAATGGGACGAACATGAGGAGTTCATGTTCGCAGAGGACCAGGATTGAATTAGTGAAATGATCAGTGGTGCGTTAAGGGTGAGGATAATAATAATAAAACAGTGCTCTGAACCATTTGTGTTACTTGGAAAGCTCGGGCAAACTGTGTATGTGTGTGTGTGTGTGTGTGTGTGTGTGTGTGTGTGTGTGTGTTGTTAAGTATGCTATATTTATCCTACAACACTTTCATCTCTCTGGACAGATGAAAGACTGGCGAGTAGAAAGTAGGTTAAGCAGGTTATTGAGTGACTACAAAGCCACCTCCCTGTACATGACTATGACCCATCCACAGCTCATGTTCAGGACCACGGACAGCTCTTCACAGAGCAGACGCTGAGGCAAACAGAAATGTCTCGGAAATAGGTTAAAGGGAAAATCCACCCTAAAAATGGAATTGCATCTTGTATTATTGTGGCTCAATTTGAAGTCAGATAGAAAACTGTCAAAATGATGCATCATATAGATAAATTCATAACTAAATGAAACAATGAAAAATACTTCTAAGACATTCACGCCCATAATGATTACAGGATATTTTCCAATTTGCAGCTATATGCCCAACATGTAAATAATGTCTCTCAATCAGTCTTTGAGTGCCAGTATCAGTGACCCAACTCCAAAAGTCACATTGTCAGTTCAAATTTTATGCATAACAAGACTGTTTGTGGTCTGTTTTTAGATAATAGATACAGTTATTATTTGTCCAAAATCATTGAAATTGCACAACGCAAGATTTGAGGATTTTATTGATGATGCTTTGAAATGTTAAGTAGCTCAGTTGCTACATGCCTGGATTGTAGACTGAGGAATTATCTCCCTAAGACTGTGTATTATCTAAATATAGATTCTAAATCATTCACTAATTAATTGTTAACAAAATTATCAGTTCATGTTAAAAATCATTTTAAAGCAAAAATACCAGAACTTCACAGGTCCAAGCTTCTCAAATGTGAATATTTTCTGAATTGATTTGTCTTAAATGTAGATAAACTGAATATATTTGTGTTTTGGACTGTCAAAGACAAAAGAAGACTGTTCAAGTTGCCACCATTGCCCATTGTTCTGTATTTTATGGCATTTTATGGGATATATATATGAACTAGTTTATTTTATTAGTTTATTTTCTTTGTTAAACAATGAATTATTTATTATATAAAATGTCAGAAAATGGTTAAAATTGCCCATTACATGTTGCTTAAGCACAAGTTGTTGAAGCCCAAGCTTCAAATAGTTTGTTTTGTCTGATCAGTAATCCAAAACCCACAATTTATTCATTTATGATCACGTCAGACACAGAAAAACAACAAATCCTCCCAACTGAGAAGCTGTGAACAGGGAATGTTTTAGTAAATCTTATGAGACTAATTAATTTATTTTCTTATCGATTGACTCAGTCAACTAATCGTTTCAGCTGTAATCAGCATATTAATGAAAGTAACCATTTGTTGCAGGCTTAACATTCAGGCCCATTGCATGAAGAACAAGGCAATACTACAGTTTATGGCTCCATAAATACAAAAGTTAAACACTGAAGAGCTGATGTGACGTAAAACAACCCTTCCCTGAGTCTATTCCATGAGTTCATGTTGCTAATAAGACCAGCAGCATTGTGAATGAGGCCTGACCCCACATCTGAATACGTTCCCTCTCTTTTCTCAGTATAGCTTGCCAGAGAGAGTTCCCCGCAGCCATCCAGTCATGTTCCAACCAGCCCCATGTGACAGCAGAACATGTTCCCTGTGCACCTCGGCTCAAGACCCCCACACGCACTTAAACACACACAAACACACACACACACACTCACTCAGCTTTATTACAACAGTCCACTGAAGCACTCCGTCAACAACAAAGACAAACACATGCAAGCGTGTCACACTTAGAGGCTGTAATCTCCAAGAAAATCCCATTTGGCAGAGCAGCTGCCAGCGTGGATCACACATAGACTGGAGTTGTGGTGCCCACAGGGTGGCAAGCTGTCCATCCCCACTTCTCTATCAGCTACAGACACAAACACACACGCGCATTTGAAGACGGGCTTAAGGTGGGATCAGCCACGACCACTGTGACGATAAATTCATAGCACTTGTTTTAATAGAAACATGTCGATGGGCTCACCCAGCCAGGTTCTCATTTGAACAGGGCTTAATTTTTTATTGCTCAATCGATTGATCAGGCAGGAGGGTCCTCTCTTGCAAAGTAGCCTCAGGGACTCATTGCTTCTAACATAGCAGAGTGTGAGGAGACTTGCTGGCAAAGGTGGTCTGTCCATCTGTCTGATTATTGTCCTGGCTGTCTGTCAAAAACACTTTCTGCTGTTGATGTGAAATGACACTAATATAAAACAATGGAATATAATATATATCTTAATATTTAATGTCTTTCAATGTCTTTTCATACCAGTCTACATTATGGAAAACGCTAATGTGTATGTATTTATAAATGTGTATGTATAAAGTAAAATGATGATCTATCTCTCTACAGTTAGCACACAGTTAGCTATCTATTGTTTAATGTGATACATGCAGTAGTTTATACAGTGTACACACATACATAGAGAGTAAATGACAGTGTTTCAGCATTAAAACAGCTGATCTTACAGCACCACCATCTGGCTAAAGGAAGTATTACACAGTTAAACCTGAGTAATACTAGTACAGTAGCATATAAGACTCATGAAACACATATATTTAATCTGTTTAATCATGGTAGAAGTTCATACATTTAGAGCATTGTTCACAGCCTTCTATGTGTGTTTGTGCATGACAGAGAGTGCATGGTTGGTCCTTGAACCCATTCAGGGACAAAGTGTTTCTTTAAGTAAATTGACTGGCAACATGTTTCACTGTTTATAAAGGTGGGTAGGGCTGAAACTAACGGTTATTTACCTTTCCAATTAAACTAATGATTATTTCATCGATTAGTCAATTGCCTGTGAATGTTGTTTGGTCTGTAAAATATCAAAAATAGAGGAGCATAGTGTTGATCACTGTTTCCCAAAGCCCAAGATGACATCCTCAAGTATCTTGTTTTGCCCTGACCAACAGTCCACAAGCCAAAAAATACTCAGTTTACTGTCACAGAAGACTAAAGAAACCAGAAAATATATGTATTTTAGGAGATGAAATCAGAAAATGTAGTCATTTAAAAAAAAAGTCAAAATAATGAACTTTCTGTTGATCAACTCATCATTGCAGCTATACACATATGCACACATACAGTTGCAGCCACTCGCAGCAGAAGCTGAAACAGTCCTTGTTGTTGTTGTGGATAGATCAACATTATATTAAGGATTAGACACACAGTAGTTTGGGAGACTCCTGGGAATAAATCAATCAAATCCAAGTCAATGCAATTTTGCGCTTGAACAACACTGGGATTTTTTATACAGATGTCACTTAAAGAGTTAAAAAAAACACATTAAAGATATTAATTACTTTCTGGCAAGGTTTCCTAAACTCAAGGACAACTCTGCACTGAAAAACTATCAAAATGTCCATTCGACAAATAAACCGATAAAACACATCCTGATGGTAATGACCATGTGACAACAACAAACAAATAAATAAATAAATGTGTGTGTGTGTGTGTGTGTGTGTGTGTGTGTGTGTGTGTGTGTGTGTGTGTGTGTGTGTGTGTGTGTGTGTGTGTGTCTTTCCATGTTTGAGAAGACTAATTTGAGTTGAAAACTTTAAAGGTCCATTTCAGGCAGGGTTAAGACAAATGTGTGTGTGTGTGTGTGTGAGAGAGAGAGAGACTAGGCTCAGTTCACATTTCAATCAATCCAGGAAGTGTTTTTTTCTACATCCCAAGATAATCTTTTGCCGTTATATTAGACATGAAAGATTACAAGAAGATGATGCAAGGAGGATATTTAAAAACAAGCTCATGTTTGTGCATGCGCTGTAGATATGCTTTCCCTGCATGTTACGTGACAGCATCGATATGGGATCCATATTTTGTCCACCCCTGGCCTCAGACACCAAGCAGAACTAATTACTCTGGCAACACGGAGGCCTCAACCTGCCAGCTGAGGGCCTGCAGGAGGAGGAGAGCTCTGTGCTGAATAAACTGTGAGAGATGGAGGCGTGGGAGCAGCCCTGCCATCTGAGTATTCACCACAGATGTGTATGGTCATACACGTGTATACACACAAGTGGGCAGATAACCACGCACATGCATTTCTGAGGGGAGCGGTGCTAAGGCGACGTCTGTCTCCTCAGACAGACGAGCCAGTGAAGCAGCCAGAAGAACGAGGAGCGAGACGGGGAGTCAGGCTGGGGAGTTGCACTCGACAGACATGCTTCAGTAATCATACAGTGAGAAAGCAGAGAGAGGGGATGTTTCTTCATGAAACAGCCATTTTCAAGCATACCAGACTCCCTGGTGTAAATCCAGCTACTGGAACCTGACCACACCACTTGCAATTACAAGCATTTTCATCAGACAATCACAAAATTAAACCCTTTTTAAATGTCTGTTGCTTATTCATTCATTGTCTTCCCTGAAAATTGGAATGTACACACATAGTTATCTTTCAATTATTTTAGAGGACATTACATTGACTTCCATTCATTTCCTGGAGACTGATCCTAACCTTCACCATAACCACCACATGACTAACCCTAACCTTAACATAACCCTAAACTAACCTTAACTTTAAACCAAATCTTTACAACATTAAATATTTACATTAATGGGACTTGCTTTTTGTCCCTATAAGGAAGGAGAGTCCCCTCAACACGACTGTGTAAACAGATTTATGTCCCCACAACATGAGGAATACCTGTTACACACACACACACACACACACACACACACACACACACACACACACACACACACACACACACACACACACACACACACACACGCTCACACGCACACACTTTCACTCACAATGAATGGTTTAAGTTTGGGTAAACAGTAAACATCCCCTGTGCCAGGACAGCTTGGCCTAGCTGCACACCATCAATACTAATGACATCAGGAGACAAAGTATCACTATGGAAACCTGGAGGTCCTGGCCTTATCCCACACCCCTCTGTACTACCGGAAGGCTGGAGAAAAGGCGCATCAGGGGAGGAGCACACAGAGAGAAAGAGAGAGAGAGAAGGTAAGAAAAATTGAAAGAGTGGGGGAAGAGAGCCAAAGGAAGGAGGTAGTGAATGAGAGTCAGAAAGATGAAGAGGGGGAAGAGAGGGGTGAGCCAAGACGTCAGAGAAAAGGAGAGAGAGAGTATAAGAGAAAAAGAGCGAACTGGTGGGTTGCAGGGTTCAGAGGCCTTTGGTTGGTTGGTTGGTTGGTTGAAGCTGGTTAGGAGCCAGAGCTGAGCGCTTGGTATGAAAACAGGCAGAGCAGTGTGCCGCAGCCAAGACACGAGATTCAACTCTGCCGGAAAAGAGCTCCTTTTTCCCTTTAAATCTGCACTCTCATCTTCTCCCTTCCCCTCCCCTCCCCATGCATCCATCACCCCATCCATCACCCTCTCTATTCTACTGCCTGACCGCCTCTCTTAGACTCAGCAACACTTTCAAACAGGCCAGATGGGCTCAATGAAATACAACCCACTGTCTACTGCCATCTAAATCACCGTAATGCTACTGCTCTCCTGAGCTGCGTTTTATTTCTATGTACAGTTTTGCCAAAGTGTGTACGAGAGAACCAGTTTAGCACAATGTCACTTTGAGCAGGCCAGTTTGTCCTCACATGGCTGATGGTGTAGGTTTTGTGTCATTATAAACCAAAGAGGAGCCACAAAAAAACCATAATGACTTTAAGGATGAATTGGTCTGATCATGTTAGGTCTCGGCCTTCAAAAACATTTACTGTAAGTCATTTCCAAGCGTTAAATTGGCTACTGGTGGGAAACTCAATTTAGGCTCAGTAGTATAGGCTCTGTCACACAGCAGGCCTCTAAACACATTTTAAGCTAGGTAGGTCACAGAGCCATTTGGTCAGATCAATGTTGGCTAATCATTGAGGGCCAAGGTTGAGAGCAAACTGAACAAAGCTCATTTTATAGAGGATGGAAGAAAAGCACCTATCAACACATTTAAGAGTTAAAGTCAGACTACAGCTGATAATTAAGACTGTAGCATCGTTTATTTAAGTGTTAATATTGGTAGGTTATATATTTCAGCAATTGTACTGAGCATTCAATCATAATTTAGTATTCTGGGCATGATATGGCACTTTTAATTCACTTTTAATTAAATAGTTTGTGGACACTGAATACTGTCTGGAACAAATCCCATATTGAGATTTCTACATGTAGAAGTTGATATGAATGACCTGCAGCTGTTTCTGTACAGTTTAACTAGATTTGCCAAGATTTAGATAATTACACATCAGTACCTAATGTTTCATAAAATTCAGTCATGTCTGAAATATATTTGTGATATAAAGTGACAAATATCTGCATTCATTGCTTTTTTTACTCCTCTTTTAGAGTCCTTGGCCTCTGGCTAAGATTGGTCTGGGAGTCTCCATCTCCCATGTAAGCCCGTGAATATGTCTAACAAATGAGATAAAAAGTGCTGATCCCACAGAGTCTTTTTCAGTCACGTCTGCATAATCCCACTGGAGGAGAGGGAGAAGTGAGTACGGTAACAGCATCAGTGGTGAGATTTAAAATCTGGTTGAGTTCCAGTGAGACAAAGCTGGTCAACAGGGCTCTCCTCCAGAAACAATTTGAGTGATATACAGGAGAGTGTAATTGATGTAAACAATTCACACAGCACACATTAAAGGTGCAGTGTGTAAGATTTAGTGGCATACAGAGGAACGGACTTGATAGAAATGGAATATAACATTTACAAGTATGTTTGCATCAGTGTCTAATCATATGAAGATAAGAATAGTTGTATCATTTTTATATCATATTTATATCAACACATGGAAGATTTTTTATTATTATTATACTCTACTGATTAATACTGAACATTTGCGCAAGTTGTAAAATTCCATGTGCAAGAACACTTCTGAAGTTTAAACCTGCAAAACAGAGTTAAAAAGCAAAACCCTGAATGTACAAATGTTCTAAATTTAGCTTGGAAGCAGGTGCAAACTCGCAATGCTACCCAACATAAAAGATGAGTTGTAATTTTTACCACTAGTAGGAGCACTGTTTTTACAACAGTATGTCCCTGTTTTACTCCACCTATTGTGCACAATGATACATGTACACACAGGCGACATGTGTTAAACAGCTTTGGCGGAAGGAAAGGAAGGAAGGAAGGAAGGAACACGCATGTTCTGCCTCAAGGACACAGAAAATGCATTTTGGTAAGAGGCAGTGAATGTAAGCTTACAAGAAAAATCCATATAGCAACTTTAACGTAAAGCATCTCATACAAAACCTTGTACTCTTACAGTATAGAATTGTTGTAGGTCCCTACAAGTGCAAAGATCTTTTGTATGTAAAGTGCTCCTCAAGAAACTGGCCTTTAGCTTTTTTTGCAAAGGACACCTGACCAAGACAGTAGCAAGCTCACATTTGCTATCTCTGTGTATACATAGTGTCAGATTCACTTGTAGCTGTAGAAATGTACAAATTAATTGCCAACTATTTTGATAATGTGTTTATTGTTTTTAGTGTTTTTTAAATAACAAAGCCCAAAATGATCTGGTTCCATCTTCATAAGTGTGAATATTTTCTGGTTTCTTTTAGTCCTTTATGATAGTTAACTGGTGATTTAGGAGCTATGGACAAAACAGTGTGACATTTGTGTTTGGATCTTGGGCTCTGGGAAACAATTAAAGCAACTTTGACCATTTTCTGACATTTATATATAGTAAAAAAAAAGATCAAATCAATTAATCTGGAAAATAATCAACAGATTAATCAATAATTAAAATAATCATTACTTAGTCAAATTCAAGTTTGACTTGAAACATTTATTATTTGAAAATAGTAGATAAAGACAAGTTAGCTCTAATTTTATGGTCATTTGAATTCCTAAGGTAACAGCAGAGATAATAGCTAAAAAGATCAATTGGCTGTTATTGTGTATTACTGCTCGTACACATGATAATGGTGAGAAACTGTATTGATTTTCTGTGTAGGAACTACTTCCTAATCTTACAAAAAGTTCCCAGAGTTTTAGACTGGCTTTAATGGACTTAGCTGATGACTAATAAGGCTCACACAGGGGAACTCCACAAGCCACCCTTTCCTGCTTAACAATAACAGCTATAAATAAGGTGTGTCTCACACTATGAATCAGTATAAATGTGCTACATACAGCTGCTGATTACCTCAAATTGTGAAAATCACTAGTCTAATGACACACAAACTTATAAAAACACTGAGGCTGACAGAGACAGAGAGAGACTTAGGTTTGCTGATTTATGACTCATCATTGTGACATCATGTGCCATCCAACCATTCAGGGGTTGTGTGTGTGCGTGGGTGGAGGCTGAAAAGTGAAAAAGAGACCAAGACAGAGACGACAGACAGACTGGTACTTCATGTACAGTAGCATTAGACTACATTATTTATCCATTCATCCTGTCTTATGTGTAGAGCACCATTCAAACAGAACAGTAAAAGCCTTCACTACAGTATGGCAGGATGGCAGGATGGCAGGATGGCGGGGGGGGGGGGGGGTTAGATGGAGTCTCTGTCTTTCTCGATCACTCCCAATACACACATACACACACACACACACACACACAATACTCTGTCCATGGTGCTGACTGACAGGAAAACACAACAAACGGCTCATGAACAGGGTTCTGTCTATCTATAGCCATCTCTGCTCCAGACTATGTTTTGGTTTGGATCCCTGCTCCGTATCGACCGTTTTACTCAGGTTATTCTGAACAAACCAGGATCGTGATGACTATGCAACAATGGGAAGCTATTTTCAGAGGGGTATTGAAAAACTATCTGGGAAACTATAAAAGGGCACCTAAAATGAGATCTTATCGGATCATAGCCATTGCTCTCGTGTGTATAGTTGGGTTTCTACTGGCAGCTGAGATAAATGCACCCCTAGTCTTTCTGGGGCATTTTGTTTAAAGCTGTATATGGAAAGTAAATATATGTGTGAATGGAAGAAAGAGTGACAAGGACTAATATGGCCCTCGTCTGTTCCTCCAAAAGGACTTGGGTGAAGAAACCATCGGTCCTTGCTCATCTGTTTCAGGACTCCTGGGATACTTCCCCCCACCCTCCCCAGGGGACACTAATGTTAGCCTGAACAGGGGAGCTCCACAAGAGCAGAAAGAGAACCAACATCTGGGGCCTCCTGCTACCCTGTCCTTATATCTGTGACCTTATTTATTTCATGAACTTTATTTATCCAGGGAGATGCTCCTGATCAGGAACATTCTGTCATATTTATACAGTTAACACGTTTTACATCTGGGACCTGCTCAGTACATTCACTGCTGTCATTGGGGGGATAGGTGGGGGTTGTTACTTCTGGGATTCACTGTTAAGTGTACTCCACTTATTCCTCCGCATGTTTTCATTTATTGACTTGAATTTGGATGTTTATTTTTTTCGTAAGTCTTTTGTTCATTAATCTCATTTCCACACATTCTTGATCACAGCACAGTATTATAGTATTATTACTGATTTCTATTTTTTTCCTGCCAACTGCATGAATACCTGCTGTGCCAAAGTATTCCTGGTTGGGAATCACTATTGGATACTGTAGTAGGCCACTTAACCCTAAACCTAATATAAATACAGTAGAAATGCACACACAGACAGTATATCTGTCTAAAGCTAAAAAATGTTTATTTTCTGTACAACTGCTGTAACATTTTGTTTTATTATCTGTAGCACTGTTGTATACCTTTATCTTCACTGCAGCACAACCTCATTAAAGTTTCATCCATGCAAGTCTTTTCTTCTAAAGTCTAAGTCGACACAAAAGTCCACCCAAAAATGGTGCAATAAAAACAAGAAAAGCTTTTTATCCATGTATGTCACCTGAGTACATAGATGCTTGCTATACCTTTTGTTGTAATTCTAATTGTACGGGTTTGATATCATAATAAAAAGCAAAAAAGGAAAAAAAATAAATTTAAATATTTCTCACTGCAGCAGAGATATGAACTAAGAATATATTATATGAAATTAATATTTATTTGTCAGTTACTTTATGTCATTCTCATGTATATTGCAAGGTATTAATAATACAATACTGATGTAATATTTGACATTTTTACAGGAAAATAATAAAGAGACTTTGCTATACTCTACATTCTAATTAACTGATTTTATTGCTGCACTAAAATTCTGCCAACCTGTCTCACTCAACCCATCAGGACCTTTTATAAAACCACAGAGACCGAGGAGGTGAAGAGGAGGGGTGAGAGAAAGAGGAAGCCCATCCTGATTTTCTATATATACCCCAATCCCAATAGTAGCTGTGTCTCCGTGTTGCAGCTTGCGAGCCAGAGCAAAGACACAGGAGTCCGGCTCAATAAGGAGCCTCTTTGTCTAACTATATAGTTCCCAACAGGGGTATGGTCGATGTTGTATAACACAGGGGGTCCAGAACACTGAGTCTCACTATCAAGTTAGAAAAACATTTGTTCTAGGTATTGTGAAACAGTGGTAAAGAAAGGAGAGAAGGAAACCTGTGTCACTTTGTTTTCTGTAATAATATACTGCCTCCTGTGAGGGTGTAAGAGTGAAGGGAGTCTCAGTGATATTATAATTGCTCATTTTGTTCCTTGTTTTCGTGTAGGCTTACTGTGGAGACCTAGCAGGAAGTGTTTGTGGGAAAGTGAGACTGCGGATAAGTGCTGTGTGAGAAAGAGACAGTTGTTTTCTGTGTTGTTTTGAAATGTCTCGCTGTTTAAGAGAGCGTCATGCTCATTTCAGCTCCCAAAGGCTCCTGAAATCCACCTAATGGGATTCAAAGGGAAGGTTTTAGTCTGCTAAATACATGTCATTCGCACTTTATATTGCTGCTAAACATTTTCCAAAGCCCCTTAAGCTTTCATTTTGACGTCCCTCCTTCCAGACGGCCTCCCTTTATATTGCTTCACAATTAAATTTTCTACTACATTTTCTACCAGGAACGTTTCTTCAATTCCCTTATTTTGACATTGACTGTACCAAACTCTATTTAAAATTAGATTATCTATCTCGAAAATACATTTCTCCTAAACGAATTCCCCTCTAACAAAACATCTAAACACAAAAATATCTAATAAACCAAACCTAATCATCTATAATATATAAATATTATTCTGAGAGCATTTTTGGTGCCCCTTTCTTCTAGTTAAGGTCCCATCACAGGAAACACCATGTCCAACACAGAAAGTTTAATTAGATTGTTGTATAAAATTAATAAACACTGTAAACTGTGACTACAAAACAAATGGGATCCACAAATGTAGATTGCACCTTTCACATCTAGCTGATATATGATCCATAGAGGTTCGTACTGGCAGCAGTACATAGTGCCAGTACACAGAAAGTTGATGAGTGCATCTGTTAGCGCTCAATACCTGACCGAAAATGGTGCCAATTTAGTCTAATTAGAATTACTTGGCTGGCACCAGTAGTTGTCTTTCTCCCACTGGCCCCGCCTGCGAGTTCCTCTCACCCCAAACACTTTACATTGTGATGACATCACAGAGGAAAGTTTTAAAAATATAAAACCTTTCAAGGATCAACAATTCATATCAGAAAAAGTCACTGAGCTTTTTTATAGTTGGAGGTTTCCTGTCAGCAGTTAACTATCTGGAATCTGTCCAAATGTTTTACAGACAGAGCCCTATCTAACTCGTATCATACATCCATAATCTGTTAGTTTAAACATTAAAAAAACCTATATTGTCCTTTAAAGCTTAGTATATATTTTGACCACTTGGGGCAGCACAACAGGCTGAATTCACTACACTGACATGTCATTGCCTTATAAAAGTAATATGGAAAACAGTGTCTATTTACACATCCCTCACAGACAGAACAATTAGCATTCATTTTTGTTTACAGCCAGCCGGCAAATATAAGTCAAATATTCACACTTTTTAGCTCTGTTTTGGTCTCCACCAGCTCCTGAGTAAATGTTGGTTCACACTAGTCGCTAACCTGGTGCGCTAGCCCTTTGGTGCTTGATAGGTGTACAGAGGGTTTATGGATTGTTCACTAAAAACAGCTATCTGCTGTAGCTAGAAGTGACGGTGATGACATTGGTAAGTTAACAATAACAATGCTGTTTGTAGAACCAAAACAATAAACTGAAAGATGCTAAAATGCTGTATAAATCTGCTGGTAACTGCAGAGTCAAGTGATAAACTTCTTTGGGTGTTTCACTTCAAGTGGCGCCTTTCATATTGCACGTAGTAATTTTATTTGAAATCAAGATTAGTGCAGCTTTAAATCTGACTGCTATTCATACAGCTTTAAACTTTGCAAGAACAATCTGGTTTAGTTTTTAAGAAAGTTACAAGCAAATCAATAAACATGCTTTCTTTTTCTCCTTGACATACTGCCTAATCATGACTCCTTTGATCCTTATGAGCACAATACTGAAAAACAAAAGAAGTCTCCATTATTAATATAGCAAAGTAATACTGCCTTAATAACTCTTTTCGAGGCTGGGAGCAAAGATTTGTTGATATAGTTCATTTATGTGCGAAGAGAAAGTTCTTTTTTATGTATACCCACTAGCTGATCTGCAACTGTAGCAAGTTGGTATATTAACAGGGCAGATGTTTGCTGCCATGGGACCTTGAGCAAGCATGTTCCACTCTAGGGACAGTCTCTTTCTGTAAATGTTAAGTTTGTGAATAGCTGTTAATTAACAGAGAGAACTGGACTGGACTGAAATTCTTCAAGGACTAGAAAATGGTCTTTCACAACTACCTCTCCTTTTCATCTTCCGCTTTCCCTCTGGCATTCTTTTTAGCACCCCTTTGTATTCTGATGTTTTTACCCTCTGCACAGGAAAAGCTGACCAAACTGAAACAGAACAGTCACATGCATGAGTGTGTGGTTATGTGTGCGTGTGCGTGTGTATGTAGGGTGTTTGTCCCCAGCGGCATGCAAGGACGGGACGACTACGAGGAGTGTGTTCTGAGCTGTGAAGTGGGTGTCTGTCAGGATAACAGCAACACAGCAGTATGTATGATAACAGCACACATACACACCAGCATACACGCTTCCTTCTCACCCGCAAAACTCCAACTGTGTGTCATGCTTTGTCAAAATGCCGACAGAAGTCCCCCTCTGGCGCTGCCATGAGAA
This sequence comes from Scomber japonicus, assembly GCF_027409825.1. Classification (NCBI taxonomy): domain Eukaryota; kingdom Metazoa; phylum Chordata; class Actinopteri; order Scombriformes; family Scombridae; genus Scomber; species Scomber japonicus. The sequence goes on from NC_070585.1 coordinate 11,715,051, forward strand.
GCTCACTGCTGCTCTTATAAATAAAACAGGCGAGTAAAAATGCAAAACACACAGATGCCCATATAAAAACACACACGCAGGCCACAAGACATGAGAAATGTCAACTAAAGTCATTAATCAAAGACTTTCTCGTCATAGATCTCATTTTAAATATTCACCAATCTTTTCTGCCTCTGTCTCTCTGTCACACTCACACAAATAATGTATCACAGAGTTTCCCCTCCACGGAAAATAGAAGGAGGAAGATGAGGAAGCGGAGGCAGGACTGGCTATGTTGATTGATGGCGACGAGAAATGTGGCGGGGTGTCAGTTGGAGACGCACATTTTATCCCTGACTCAAACGCAAGACATCGGAAGGGAGACACACTCAAACACACACCCATCTGACACATTCAAACACACACCCATCTGAAACCTTTAAGACTTAATCTGTCACACCAGAACTGACAGGCTGACGTGAAATGGGAGAAAGGAGAACACCACGGGGACCAAAGAACAGACAAAAATACATAAAAGCCACACAGACACTCAAACTTACACAAGGGTCCCAACCCTTTTTTTTTAAAAGACACAGGCAGTCAAAAGCTGGCTCTGTATCCCTCAGAGACTGGACCCAGGTGAAACCGAGGGATGCTGGCACATTGCTCTCTACAATGGCCCAGATAAACAAAGAGATCACACACACACACACATACACACACACACACACACACACACACACACTATGGTCCAGTACAAAGCTTATATAATGTATTTTCCACTAACATGGTAACTGCACACTCATCTTCCCTGGGGTGAACTCTGCTCAGCTGGAGCAGACATGAATGCTGGGAGATGTTGGAGGATGTGTGGGTGGAGGGGATGAGAGAGAGGAGGAATACGTACAGCGGTGCACCGACCAGCTTCCTTTAAGACCAGTAGGTCTAATGAAAGGGCAAAACACGGTAACAAGGTCACACCAGGAAGTGTAAACACAAGCGTAAACAAACACTGACGCAAAAGCACATGAACGCCACGAAACATTCCTACTTTTTCTCAATTGCACACATATACATTGCGTGCATGGGAGATGACATTTTTTTAAACATCACATTTCCAAGGTCATCTGCTATGTCATCACACCCCGCTGGCCTCCAGCACATGAGATTCAAACATCTCTCACTGGCTTTCTCCGTACTACTACTACCCCACACAAACAGCAGCAGAGGAGCATGTATCATATTACAGGGGCAGTGCATTGCAGCTCCATGTTTACTCATCTATCACTTCCTCTATTATACCCCTCCCTTATCTCAGGCAGAGGGATTGAGAGTCAGAGGGTAGGTTACAAGAGTGGGAGCGGGTGTGAAAGAGACATCGGATTGGCTGACCTCACCTCTTAGCATTTCGAAGCTCACTTTTTTATGCTTTTTATAATTTAAATGTTTGAAAACAGGAGCAGAGACTCTTCTGCTCACATGATTGAGATGTCACATCATACCACTCAAATAGTTGATGATGTGTTTGATTTTGTGGACAGAGGCAGTGCATGGAATATATGAGTAGTGCATAAGCAGCTGCTAATATGAGAAATCTAAACCAGAGTAATGAGCAAGATAATGTTTGTGCATTCTTGAGCTTGGAAAAAGTACTTTGAGAAAAAAATCCCAACTCAAGCTCCACTTAATGGCTTTTTCCAGGGCTTTTGATCACATCTTGCACTCTTTATCAGCAACTTGCAGAGTTTTCTTGCAGAGAATGCTACTGTATTAATAAGGTACTTATACTGTTCCTTTAAATAACAGAATTTTCTGACACAGAAGGGATTATTTTCAGTACATTGTACATTTATGTAATTTGATGGCTAATCTTTATGTCTTTAAACATCTGTTAATCCCAGCCTACTTTGTTCATTTCTCTCCCAGTAATCCATTGTCTTGCTTTAAACCCTATAAAGAACTGCAAAAGCTCCTTTTTTTTTGTTAACTCACACATCTCTCAGAATATATTTTATCTTGCGCTGTTTGTTTGTTTCACCAATATAATTTGTGATATTTTTTCTGGAAATGTCCATCTTTTGTATCCTGTATTTGATATTTTGTCAATAAAGTTAGATCTTAAAACTCTGAGAAAGAGATTCTGAGTAAAATGTCATTCTTAACCCTTCGCCTAAATATTTAATACAAATTGAGAGCAGTAGATGGCTAATCATTGTAAAGTTTCCCTGCACTTAGAGTGAAATGATCAAAGTGGATGGTGATGTGATAGAGCAGTGAGTGATTGAGTGAGTAAGTGAGTGAGTGACTGAGTGAGTGACTGAGTGAGTGAGTGAGTCAGTGAGTGAGTGAGTGAGTGAACATGCATTAATGGCTGTCTTTATGCTCCTTGCCATACACAGAGGATATAGGTCGTCTCTATAAGCTGTGACCGACCCTGGCTTGGACCGCCACATACTGTACAGTACACTGTACCACAGTATCTTCCTTTCTGTGCCAGAGGGCTGAGGACAGAGTGTGCACAGGAAGGAGGGCAACCATGCAAAGCTAAATAATGCAGTGGCTCAGTCTCCACATTATGACCTAGTAAATGGCTGGTTATACAAACACTCAGACCCTTCTGGGCTGCCCCGTCTGACAGCACAATCAGCAGGATGAATCGACCAGCTCTTATGAACTCATTTATTGCTATAATAGCCAGGGTCAGTTCACTCAATTCAACTTTTTTAAAACTCTGCGCAACTACAGGGCAATAACTATATATGTGCTGGGTGTGTTACATGGAAAGGGTTTTGGCTATTTGAGGAAATCCCACCCTCTGAATTAAGTAAATTGTAGGTCAATTACATCTGATTTTGCCTCAGAAAAAGCCCATTTCCACTGAGCATAAAGGCAGTGTGAATAAGTGGAATATATGAGGGGAAACAAGACTGAGGGGCAATGGAAGATACTTGTCATGCATCTCCACATAAACTCAGTGTCTACTGGCATGTTGTCGGCCTGTGTATTGACAGCTCGAGCAATAAGGAAAGCAGAATGAGTGAAACTAGGAGTGCTTCTCTCCAGGCAGGCAGATAATCATACACATAAAAGATGGAAATCATCTGCATCAGTAATCTCTACATCTACCTCATATCAACATTTTAAGAATGGCTCCAACAACTTCATGCACTGTGACAAATCTGCAGTGGGGCTACAGTATGCAGCCCCACTACTGGGCAATCTAACTTCTGCACACATGTGTAGGCTACTGTAGGCTGTGTGTGTCAGGGACAGCAGCCTAAACATTCATGTCACACGCTTAAAGTAAGCAACTCACAACCCCCTTTGGCGTCCCACCCTACCTTCGGTGTGGCAAGTGGAGGATAGGATGGTGCTCGGAGGGCGGAAGAGGTACGGGAGATAACGGGAAAAACATTTCATCTTCTTCTCCGATGCTTGCCGACGGGTGAAGAGCGTTTCGTTGCGGGCTCCACATCCGCACTGTCGCCTCGACAGCCAGTCAGAAAGGAACCAGGGGGGTGCGGGAGGGGAAAGAGGCTCTCTGTCCGCGGCGCAGGGGGCTATGACAGCATCACTTTTCGCAGGCAGACAGGGCAGTCAGTCAGGCAGGCAGGCAGGCAGGCAGCAGGCTCCGGTGAAGCTGCGCGCCGCCCGGGGAGCAAGCAGCAAGGTGTCAGCTCGCCTCCGTGTCCGTGTCGGTGTAGTTTACTGCGTGCTGCCGGACGGAGAGCAGGACAGGGGGTCGCTTCTGTCTTTTCAGATGGGAGGTCAAGTGTATGGGTGGTCTGCCGGTGTAACACCCTCCCTTGTGCTTGAAAAACAGAGTAATTAGCCTTCAGCTGATTGGTCTGGTTATGATGCAGATGTTGTTTCCCCCCCACAATGTTCCCGTATAGGGCTAAATGTTAAATATATAGCCTAATACATAGGATATTTTATAGTAGGTTATGCTGTTATAGCCTATTTCTATCCTATCCCGACACCAGTAGCCTATAGGTCAGTGTTGCTACCAAGTTATCCTAAGATAACTGTGTGTGGTGCAAATAAGCCAGAACTTGATGAATCATAGACAAAACTTGTTTCCAACTGCTGACCAGGTTATCGATTAGCTGGTTTGGCGCCATCTTGTGACAACATGCCATATTAAAAGTAGGCTATAAACATCACACACAAACACACACACGCACACACAAAACAAGTTTAAAATGTTGAACTTACCTGTTAAATTCATGCTCACGAGCTTCAGCTTTTAAGGATAGGCTATTGCAAGACAATATAAAAAAAAATAATGAAAAGCTTTACAAATCGCACTCGTCTATTCCAACATCTAGAACTACATACAACACGCTTGACAATATATATACGGACAAATACTCGTTTTCAATCATAATAGTGAGGTTTTTAATCAATTAGTAACTGTAAATGATGTTTTTATTGAAGTTCTCGCGACATCTCGCGAGATTTGAGTGTGAACTAATGCCAGCGGAAGTAGTTTACGATCTCTTTTCCGCCGGCCATAGAGGAGCAGACGGCAGGGTAAGATTTTAAGGCAGACTATTTCACTAAAGTATCGCCTTCCATCCTGTGTATAATATCAATATGTGTCCCTGAGAAAGTCTAAACACATTCTAAAGGTTGTTACCATTCAGATACTGCCAATATTGCCTCCATGTCGACGATATATTACTAAATAAAAACTGAGTATCTAGACGCTGTGTAGGTCCATCAGTATCCGCATGTCGGCTCCGGTAAATGACTGTGTCAGACTCCAAGTGTTTGCTTCATTTTCAATTTATAGTGGTTTATCTTTAGTCTGAAGCGTGCTTGATGTTAATTCCGAGTAAACGTTAGCGCTGGAATAATCGTAAAGCTCCCGTATGCCCGCTTTATTATGCTAACATGTTAGCGTCTTGTCGCTAGCCTAGCCAGCCGAGGTAGCATGAGATTTTTCAGTCAAAAACGTGATGGTGGTTCAGAGTGATTTGGAAGAGCCGTCGCACAAAATTACCTCAAGTTTTAGGAAAGGTGCAGAGCGTGAAACTTGACATTGAAGTATTATAATGGATGTAATTTGCTGTGGAAAAACCAACCTTGAGTTCAGTACTGGCATGTAAAGATCAGCATTCAGTTAATGGTGAATTGTCCTGAGTTTCCTCGAGTATCTGTTCTAAAAGTAACAGTATATCTTGAGCACCTGCATCTTTGTTAATGATGTAGTTGCTGTTTCAACAAGTGTCGAACTTGTGAAGCACGTTTCAACATCAAAGCTATTCAAAGTGCTAAAAAGGTATCCAGATAAAATTGGAAATAAACGTAAGAAAATATTTTAAAAAACATTGTAAAAAGACTATCAATGGAAGTGGACAAAGTAAACTGAAGAATGAAACATATCCAAGAGAAGAAAAGTTAAGGGGCAGTTTCAGATAGTATTCAAGTCTCAAGTTTGCTGTGTTAAAAAAATGCTGCAGCAAACACAAATCTTAAGCTTTGAGTAGTTGACCTGCAGTTTTCTTGGAGTTTCGTCCATATGCTGATGCTCAATGTTAAGTTGTAACTCTGAGGACAGAAAGCAGATCTGGATGGACCATAATATAGTAGACCATTTTGGCCTTAAGTCTTTCAGTGCTTCATAAATTAACAGCAAAATTTTTAATTCATTTCTCCTGTGTGTGTGTCTCCTGTAGCATCATGAAGCTGAATCCATTTGTAACGTCCTCCCGCCGCAAGAACCGCAAGAGGCACTTCAATGCCCCCTCACACATCAGGAGGAAGATTATGTCTTCCCCACTGTCTAAGGAGCTCCGCCAGAAGTACAATGTGAGGTCCATGCCCATCCGCAAAGATGACGAAGTCCAGGTACTGCAGATTGTCCAGCTGAATATCTGTTGTGAATTATGTTAAACTGTAAGCTATATTTGCTTGACTTTCTTCCTCTGTTCACAAACAGGTTGTCCGTGGACACTACAAAGGCCAACAGATCGGCAAAGTTGTGCAGGTCTACAGGAAGAAGTACGTCATCTACATCGAGCGTGTCCAGAGAGAGAAGGCCAATGGAACCACAGTCCATGTCGGCATCCACCCCAGCAAGGTGAGACTCAAATTATATAGGTCTCTAAAATGATGCATGTCTGCTTCAATTGACATAAGACAGAAGTGCAAAAGTTTTCACCACTGTAGGTTATAGTGAAGTCAGTGCATGCAAACTTCTGATAAGCTCTGTGCACATGTCATTTTCATCTCGTTTATGTGAGGTTAATATTGGTCACAACAACTTTTTATGGTATCTTTCCCTGTTCTTGAACTTCTGAGACACCAGTGAAGTTTTCTTTTTGTTGATCAGAAGTTCTGTCTGGCCTTGTGTGCACTCTGCAATTGAATTTAGAGGGGAGCTTTAGTGTGGCGGGTCTTTGTCAGTGTTGGATTGAAAATACCAGACCCCACATTATTTCCCCCTTTCTTTGTACCATGGTGTAAACTTTCAGGCTGAGAGACTTTATAATTTACTGAAGTATTGTATGAGAGAGACAGAGGTTGATTGAAAATTGTTGAGGCTGTATGTTTTTTTCTGCGTAGGGCTCCAATATATTGTTAGGTGTCTGGTGTTTTGTCAACCCTATTTACACTTGTGAGGAACACTTCCCGCAAGGCTTTAAATTTTCCTCTCCGTTCTTTCCACAATTTAAGCCTTGATTTAAGTCCATCAGAAAGTCCTGACATTAAAGTATAACATTAATGAGCAAAGTTTTTAACTGTTACAACTAAAGTGAGTTACAAAAGTGTAACAATCATGCACAACCTTTTCTCAGCAATCAAGCAATTTTACTTTAACATATTTTATTGCAAAATTCCATGTTCAGATGTTTCAATATTCGTGAAAGGAGAAAAGGACCTTTTTTCCCCAGTTTAAAGCATAGGATCAAGTTAGATTCATGTTGTGACTTGAATTAGAAATCACTAAGTGTAGAAGGACAAATTGATTGGAATAACAGAAACTCGTGTACATTGTAATGCAATCCACTCAATCAACCCTGTAGGAAATTCTGCCTTTGTCTATTATATAGTCTAGTGGATTGAATTATACTGTAACAATATCTTTGCTTGACTGCATATTTAATCATTATGAACAGTCAGAATGTTGTTGATATAATGCAGCAGTACACTACAGCATCATTTTCAAATGCACCATTTCCAAAGGATTATAAAGTAACAGGTGTAAAAGAAGAGAAAAAAATAGGTGTAATTAATAAAATTAAGTATAACAGTCCTGGTATTGTGCGGGCTGCTGGTACCCTGTCCAGATTTATTGGCACACTTGACTACAACAGAGCTCTCATTAATGTTTGTGCCAACACATGCTTTTCTTACTACAGGTCAAGTCAAAATGTCTCACAGCAGGACAGTTTTATAGAAGGAAGTATTGCTCTGACAATGTTTGTGTTCAACACATTGCTGTCGATCCCTTGTTTTAATCCACCTGCTTTGCCTCCTTTTTGTTCCACCATGTATTTAATGTGTGTTTTTCTAAAACTTGAACTGGTTCACTGCAGCGAGCAGATTAATTTCTATTAATCAAATGCAAATCATGTCAGATACAAGTATATGTGAACTGGCATGAATTCTGATACTGCTAGTGGAGCATTTGCCTCCGGTAGTGTAGCTTCTCAGTACACAACCTCAGCATTCAGGTACATTTCTACTACAGAGCCTTTTTCAGATATTTTGACATGGAGAGCAGAAAAAGCCACAGATACAACTAAAACCAACAATGGGGGTTGTCATTTAATTTAAGTGTCCTGTTAGCTGAATGTTCAGCCAGAATGCACAACAGGGGCCTTGGAAATACTTGGGTGTTAAGTAGTCCAATAGACCATAGTGCTTTTTTTCCTCCAGGCTTGGGGACGAGTCACGAAGCAGTTGAAACATAATTTTTAGGACTGTGTGCAGGACAGTTGTACAAGACAGCAGTGAACTGTCAGTACCAATTAATTTGGCTCACTGGAGCTCGGACATCCAGTCTAATGAGTTTTAGTACAGAGAGCAGGAAGGTCACCTAATAGAACTACTGCTGTTTGTGTTTCTTTAGACATTAGCCTGATATTTGCAGACAGCTGGCTAGTTAAAATTAGCTACCTGTCTGGTACTGACTTAATGAACTCAAGGGCACTGTTCACTGTATTCCTGTGGCTTCATCTCTCTAAGACATAATAAATGGATTGCAGCCACAATTATAAGTTACACCTGTGCTTTCCTGTCGTTACATGGTAATTAAGGGAAAGACTGCTTTTTGTGTTTTTAGATGGCAATGGCCATTGTCCTTTGACAAGAATAATATATTAAAAGGTGTGGTACAGCTACAAAGCATTTGTACATAACAAGGGCAAATTATGGACTCTAAAACCAAAACTATCGAGTGTAAGGTCTTCGTAACTTTCATAGTCTGAAGCCTGACTAGTAATGCCAGTTTTTAAGGATTCTACATTGTGTGCTTTAGTGATTTATAATTAAGACATCACTGCAGAGACCGTTTAATTTTCCTTGGCATCTACTGAAGTGGCTTACAACTGTCCCACAATATCTACCAGTTACTAGTGTAATCATAAATGTTATAAGTGGACAACCATGTACTGAACCAAGTAGATGTCTAATAGCAGATATTTTGTTTGGATGATTGGTAAACGTTATCAAATGGTAACAATGTAATTTTCTGTGTCTTTACAGGTGGTCATCACCAGGCTAAAGTTGGACAAGGACCGCAAGAAGATCCTGGAGCGCAAGGCTAAGTCTCGCGCCGATGGAAAGGAGAAGGGCAAATACAAGGAGGAAACCATTGAGAAAATGCAGGAGTGAAAATAATCTTTTGCTATGAATAAACTGTATAAATGGACCTCACTTTGTCTGTCTTGTGTTTAGTTGTAAACAAACCCACACATGATCATTCATGCAATTTCATTCTAGTTCATCAGTCTTGCAGTAGCTCAATGATTGAAGAAACTGATTTTTATGATACTGTGGTGTTTACTCTCCATGAAACATTTTAGAGAATAAGGCCTGTATGCAATAGAGTAAAATGCAGAAATGTTTAGCAGTTATGATCCATGTCCTTCAAAGGATTAAATGATATCAGAAACTGAGCTAACCAGATGATGGTGGAAGTCCAGACATGCAGAAGTCTGCATGTGATAATTGCATAACAATAATTTAATTGGATTTGGTGGAAGTCAGATTTCAGCATACAAGGAAGTTGCAAGCAGGCTGATGCTACTGGTAGCTCAAGGGTTCAGGGACCTTTTAGATCGATTTGATGTCATTCACATGAAATCAAATCAAATGCTACTTATGAAAAAATGAAATTGCATTTCCTTGGTAGTACAAATTCACAGGTTATGAAACAGCTTGAAAAACTAGCAGTATGAACATGGAAAATACATCAAATACATTAAGTTTATTTATCTAAAGGGTTGTACAGGAAAATAAGTATTTTCAGTTGGATACAATTGATAGTGTTTACTGATTATTAAAGATGGTGCATACTGCATAGGCATTAAGAGGAGAACCTTTCCATAAACGTTGCTTAAATTAGTGGGCCTGAGGACCTCCAGATGTCATTTAGGGGGTTTCACGGGGTCCACAGCAAAAATGGAAATAATTTTACAGTAACACAATGACAGAGTAGGCTATATGATTATTTTAATTATGGTCATTCATACACTTTCTGTAATAAAACATCTAAAAGAATGTGTAGATGAGATCCTGGGACAATATCTTATTAAATGGGAGTCCTTGGTCTAATTAATGTCCATTTAGGAGTCCTTCATGCGAAAAAGTTTGAGAACCGCTGATTTAAATGGTATTAACATGTGTAATGTTACCAAAGTAGCCTATAGGTGTCACTTTTTCTCACTGACTGAACTTTTGGAGGAAGTCTTTCTCGTGTAGGAAAACTATAACAAAGTAAAACTGTTGTGAAAACTCAGACATTTGCTCGTACAACTTTCAGTATTTACTCAAGAAAGACTGCCATCATCTTCTTGCTACTTTATTAACTTACTTACCCACTTCGGGGAGCCTTAAAACAGTAATAAAGTGTCAGGTAATAAGTAAGTAAGTGTCAAAGCAACACAACAGAGGGACTCCTGACGTCATCGCCTCTGTGGGTGCTGGTCATGTGATACGTGCTGCCTTCTCTCTGTCGTTACGTCGAGCAGCTGGACTCAGTTAAAGTTGTCCGAAGTACAAAGTTACTACTTCTGAGATACATTATTGGTGTTAAACTCACCGCCGCCATGGCAGGACTAAGTTTTGTGATCTCCATGTCTGTGGTGACGCTGTTTTGGGGTTTAGTTGGAGGAGTGCTGCCCTGGTTTATCCCCAAAGGACCAAACAGAGGGTGAGTTTGTTAGCTTCACCGAGTTAGCTCTCAGCTGGCTACAAACAGACATGCTCGCTTTTAAATAGTTTTGTTCGTATCTTGTGTTGTTCTGTGACTCCCATTTGACATATTAACAAATGTTTAAAATTGTGTAAAAGTTTTTCAACGTTGGCTTGAACGTTTTAAGAAAGTTGTGAGCTGTTCGACATTAAGCAAAAGTTAGTGTTAGCTTCCCGAGGCTAATCTGACAGACCTGCCTCCTCAGCTGGAGAAAAAGCTTCATCCTCGTTATCTCTTAATGTTAACCTTTTTTCCCCACATCTCACTACCATAGTTCTATATGGTTTTATTTCCTTTATATTTAGATACCACACTCAAGTGTAAATATACCCTATCTCTGGAAAATATGCCTATTGTAACTTCCTCTATTTGCCAGCCTGTCACTTGAATCACGAGATCCCCCTGTGTAAATGAATGTCTTGGATGTATTTAAAGCATTGTAAGCAGTCATTTGATGATAACTATGCCATTTTAAATGTTTTTCTCCTATTCCCACAGTGTGATTGTCACAATGCTGGTGTTAACTGCTGTTTGCTGTTACCTATTGTAAGTATTATCAGGTTTTTATCTTGCATTATGTTCATAGGTTGTGTTTATCTAATATAACTTGGGTTGGGAGAAAAGGTTTAAACATATACTTAAAATACAGTATAATTCATCAGACACACAAAGTACAGCTTCCAAAATGACCATGAAGTCAAATTGACACTCCTCTAAAACAGCTTCAATCAAAACTGAACAATATAATGTTTTAATATAATCTTCATTAAGGCAGGGTTTATTATTGCAGGCTGTTGTATTTAACCTTGTTAGTTTTAACTATGTGTGCTTAATGAACCGATTATAGGTCATTTGCTGTAAGTGCATATATGTACACAGAGCATATGATCAAAAAACCAAGTCAAAACCAAGAATCAGGTTTTTAAAATATTCATCATCAATACTGGAACCAATAGAGTTGATCCTGCTGACATAATTTGTGAGTATTGCTGTCACTGGAGTTAGTATTTTGATGAATAGAGCATTGGTGTGACACAGTAAATTATTTACCATCACAGCTGCATGTAAAGTGTGCAGCTGGTGTCTTGTTACATGTCAGATGGGCAAAAGAGGGCAGTAGAGACAAAGCACAAAGTTGCAGCCAAGTGAAGTTGTTTCCCAGAGGCCCCCTTACTTAATGCTGTATGAGATCATCTAACAAACAGGTCATCGTAAGAAATGTCCACCTAAATTCAGAATGAAATTTTGTTAGATGCTTTAAAAAAAACACACATTATTGATTTTTGTGTGTACAATATGTTGCTGTTGACACATGTAATCTTAACATTCACTCTTTTTTGTCAGCTGGCTGATTGCGATTCTGGCCCAGCTGAACCCCCTCTTTGGACCTGCCCTGTCCTCTGACACCATCTGGTACCTGAGATATCATTGGCCTTAACTGCCCCCCCCCCCCCCTCCACATCTCCAGGTAATGCAAGTAAGCCTCTTCTTTTAAAAGAGAAAAAATGGTAATCCTACATTTTACATATTTTATAGACATTTTTGATGCTTGACTCCAATTTCCTTAAACAAACACTTGAACTGTGCTCATTGTACTTTCCTTCGGCAGGGGAGGAGCTGACGCTGCTGCAAACCAATGGAGCACTCACCTTTCACTTCATGCGGAGGTTATTTCTCCTGAACCGCCTTAAACTCTGTTCCCTGTGTGATTACTGAGTGATGTCCACACTGGTGCCTTGTACAAAAGAAATCATTCCCAAAAGACTCTGAAAAATCTTGCTGAATGTGTTTTACGTTAAATTAAAGCAACCCTGATGTGGTGATGTTTGGTATATATTATGTATATTGTGTTTAATGCTATTGTGAGTATAAATTACCTTGCCATTAAAACGTTGTGTGGCTTGTTTGATATTATCTCCTTTTGTCTGTTTATGTTAGTGATGGATGTAATCCATTCAGTAGTTGTTAATTCATACATTTATAACCAAATACATTGGTCTCTAACTATTATATTTATTTTAAAATGTGTTAGCTCATGACCTTTTGCTGACGGTTTTGAGTCTAATGACACATTTCTTTCTAGCAAATGTCAACATAGAGTACATTTTCCTCTATTATGTGTACATGGGAAATACACATTTTTATTTTCATGATTCATTTTAATTATTCACCTAATTTGTATTAAACTGCATATATTTTAGTTGAAAGTTATTGACATACTAAAGCAGCTAAATAAGTGGATTTTTTTTATGTTTGTGGTAAATACTAAATAAGCGTTAAATGATATCAGTTTTACTGTACAGTCGAAGATGAAATGTGCCCTCCTACTTTCCGTAGTTCGAGCCGGCTACGTTGGCAACATGGCGTCGTCAAATGTCCACGTCCGAATATGTGAACAAGAAATACTCAAATACGACTTGGAAATCAAAGCTCTCATCCAGGTGCGAATATTTCTGTGGTAAGATTATTTGGTGGTTCGTGGCGAGACGCTGCTGTTTGAAACTGTCACTCAAACGTGTTTTTAGCATTGAGCTTTTCTGCTGCTGCTGCTTTCCAGCTGCAGCAGGTTGAGCTGCTGTCTGCAGGTGAGTGAAACAGCTGCGAGGTGGACAAGAAACTACATAACGTCGTCTACAGTATGGTCTTAAACTCTTTTCATTAAGTTGGAAAAGAGAATTGTCAATATAACCAAAGAAAAAATGGACCAGGCTGCCAGCTTGCTTGAAGTCAGTTTGAGAATACACACCCATTTATTTCTAGTAATATTAGGTTATATAATATAATTATATGTTATCGCTTTTTCGCACTTGACACACTGAGCTTCCTTATTTTCAAACATTTATAAATAATACTGTCGACCACTAGCATAGACTGAGCTTCTTGTTGCAGAAATGATGAATTGATTGGTTAATGGTGCAGAAGTATCAATCAAAACAATCAAATATTCACAGATGTATCTTCAATCTGCTGCTTTTCTCTGTTTTTATATTACTGTAAATGAAATAGTTTTTTTTTTTTATTGTTTCTAGGACAAAACAAGAAATCTAAAGACACTGACATGCCTGCATTATGTGATTTAATCAATGCTTTTTAAAAAAGAAGCACATTTGTCAGCCCAGTTAAACAGATATTATCACCTGACAGAATGAGGTACCTTATTTTAAATGTAAATTTAAATTTCAGTGGAAGTTCATCCAATTAATGCAACAGAGCAATGCAAATTGGCAAAATGCCACTAGTCCAGCAGTGTTTCCCTCAAAAAACTGCACCTATAAATGATGTAGTAGCTATGTGTAATCCTTGTTTTAATGTCTTACTAGGATATCAATGAGTGCACGGGCCCTCAGAACCAGCTGACAGAACTGAACGCAGAGGTGAAGAAGAGTTTTCACAACCTCAGATTGCGGATTCAGGTAAGAAAACAGGAGGAAACACTGTCTGTGAATATCTCACTACAGGCTGTGCATTAACCACTTGTGCTCGGTTTTATGGTTTTATGATAATAGATGGCTCAGAAGACTTATGTGATGTGTCGTTTCTTTGACAGGATTTAGAGCAGATGGCGATGGAGCAGGACAAAGAGTCCGACAAACAAGGCTTGATCGGTCAGGTGGAGGGACACAAAAAACAGATGCTGAGGTAATGTTTTGAAATTGAAATATTCCCCCATTCCCTGGCTTTTATAAATGTGACCTTTTGTGTATTTTTGTCATATTTCTGTGTTGATTACGTTGCCAATCTGATGGGAGAGAAGCCTGCTTAAACTTGCTTAATGCCTACTTTATGAAAAGATTTTTTGAATATACTCTACGTCTGTTTTTACAGTAACCAGACGACTTGGAGGAAAGCCAACCTGGCCAGCAAACTGTCCATCGACAATATGGAAAAGCAGGCGCTTCTTAGTGGATCAGATAGTGCTGCGAGACAGCGGTGAGCCAACAGCGTGCCTTGCTTGTTAGAGACAGTCTTGTAAATAAGAGGAATGAGCTTTTTTGTCTTGTTAAATTATCTTCAGACAACACACTAAATCCACACATTTAAAAAAAAACTCCCCACAAAACATCATCATCATCTCTACATTTCACATCTACCTCATCCTACACTTAACGCTCACTTGCGCAGTTATAGTAATTACATGTCGTGTTTTGAAACTGTTTCTCAGCAAGATGACCAAAGAGGGGCTGGCCCAGACAAGCAGTGACATTACAGAGAATCTGATGAGCATCAGCCGGATGATGGCCCAGCAGGTTCAGCAGAGCGAGGACACCATGACATCACTAGGTGAGAGAATCCGCCTTTCTCTTAATTCCGTTCAACTTTTTTTTTTAAATTCCAAATTAACACGCACATTTAATTCAGCGACCTCCTCAAGGACGATGCAAGAGACCAATGAGGAGTTTAAAACCATGACGGGGACCATCCAGCTTGGGAGGAAACTCATCACCAAGTACAACCGCAGGGAGCTCACTGATAAGCTGCTCATTTTCCTGGCGTTGGCCCTCTTCCTCGCTACAGTTCTCTACATCCTTAAAAAGAGGCTGTTCCCCTTCTTGTAGACCAGGTTTCTTTGAGGAGGCTCCACCATAACCACATACAGTACTTTCCCATGGTCAGCACAAATGATTTAAACAACTCTGAATGCTCCGTGTCATATTACACACACATTACACACCAGTGTCTCCTCACTGGAATGTGGACTGCTCACTGGTTAAACTGTGCCACTTCTGAGGGGGAAATACTGTCCGTACACACCTATAGCTCCATGCAGCATTCCTTCCAAACATTTTGCTCTACATAGGAAATTATATATTCTTCTTAAAGAGGATGTAATGTTGGCGGCACACATTGCCAAGATTATGTTCAGTTAGTGTGGCAGTAATGCTGTGCATTGCTTTTTATAGTCAGATGTAAGAGGACCTATGTTCATCTTTTCTTCTTTACATTCCTTATAAACACCCAGTACTGCATTCACATACTTATCTAATATGTGCAGTTCATATACTCGCAGATTGAAGTATAGAAAATGAATTTCAACTGTCAGACACCTCAAATATTTTCTTCAGATGTAGCTAATATGATGTTTGCAGATAATTTGCTTACAGCTGTAAAACTCATATTTAACACACACACACACACACACACACACACACACACACACACACACACACACACACACACACACACACACACACAATGACATCTTGTAGCAAAAGTCACTTTACGAAAAACTGACTAAAAGAATTCTCATCACAAAATAAATGCTGCCGTTAATTTCAGTTCTGCAACTTCTGTGACTTAGATGTCATGAGAACAGTATTAAGGATGTTTATGTTTAGAAACAATAGCAGGACTTTGTAATACTAAGAACTCTACTTCATATATTCCTCACTAGCTTTCAACAGAACTATAATAGTTTTGATTACATTTGTCGTCATCTTAAAGTGTGTTTGTGCAAAGGATGTATAAGAATTTTTTGCCATTGTTATTTATAATGATGTACTGTATAATTACTGTAATTTATTGCTGCATTATAATGAGTTAATGCTATTTTTGGAGAGAACAGAACTATTGAAATGCCTTACTTTACGAATTTACTTAGTAACCGCACTCACTCGCTTTGTGTGTGTCACTCGCTGGATGATCACAACGCTACACTATATTTGCACTTCAAAATGTCCTTATATTTAATTCAGTTGGCATGCAAGCTGAAAAAGTACTTTTTTTTCAAAGTAAGCGTGCACACTCTCTCCAGTCTCTGCCCATGTTCACTAGGCTCTGGTCTGCAGCAGAGCAGAAAAAGCTCAGAAAAGCAGTGGCAGCGATCACACTGGCAGAGATAGAACAGCATGCATCCCTGCCTTTCTTCAGATAAGACCCGGAAAAGCAGATTATTCCGACCCGTTTCCCTCTCCCTTTCCAGTGTGGGTGGAGGGTGAGGGGGGATATTTTTAGGTTTGCGTGGCTTTGTTATCTGACGTTGCCTTTTCAACACCTCGGAGGAGAGGGTGGCCAGAGGGGCTACATGACCTTGCTACCCTTTCTGCAATTCCCTGGCGTTGCTATTCTGTTTAACTATGTAAATGTTGTCAGTATTGATTACACATAAATAAGCCTTCTTGATGTTGGCTTGATGTTTAAAATGTGACTGAAGTGTGTATTTGTGTTGTTTTAAATGAGATAGAAGACAACAGAGTATGCGTGGAGAGACTTGAGAGATGCCTAAGCATCTCTTACTCATGTAAAGTGGTGGCAGTCGGGCACGGCCGGTTCCTAGCCTGTTCATATAACTACACACTTAGAAAAGGGCACGGGCTCTCTGTCAAGCAAATTGGACTATTCTTGCATTTAGCACTGTGATAATGCCAATCAAGTGTTTGGGTTTGTATCTAGACAAGTGGACTGCGGGTCTCAGGGGACTAAACTCTGCCCCAATCTGATGGCATAAACACAGGAACTAGACTGAATGAGTCTCTAAAACACAGCATTCATGAATTTGTTTCTCCAGTTAGAAGCTGTGAGCACTTATCTATGTGTCTAATAAATAAATAAATAATAAATACTTTATTTATGGATAGGGACAGTGCATATTGATGAACATCGATATTAAAACATCTCTGTAAATATGCCGGATTATAGCAAAACTGCTCATTTCCATCCGTAGTCCCTCCGTAGTCTATCTATACATATATATTAATTACATTTTAATGCTGAGTGTTAATCAAATGGTATTTCCACACATTAATGACTTACCAAAACAGAAAAAAGGTTTCAAAAAGGGAACTTTTAATAATCAAATACTGTCCAAAAATAGATAAATATCTTGGACCAGGTAACATCTTGAGTTCATCCCATATTAACAAACACGGTGACTCTTAATGATGGCTTTTTATGCATTGATCGTACAGAAATTGCTTGTACACCCAATTCAGTTAATGCAAATGATACATTTTTAATACTGTAAAAATGGTTCTGCACAGCATGATTTAAAACAATGTAATGCAGGTCAAGGTCATGGCTGGCAGCCATCTCTGTCCCAAAAGCCTTTAAACACATGTGTAGAGTGTACATGTGGCTGACAGCAGGCTGTAAAATGTGTAAACTTCTAACAACCTTTTAACCCTGTTTAAGCATATTGAAGGAAGCTTCCTAACAGCCACTTGAACATTTTAACTAGACACAAACCATATGAGGGTTGTACAGATGTTAGGGTCCTTTACCACAGGACAACCAGTTCAACCATTGACCCAGCAGCCTTTATGGTTTACTGTCAATTATACTTCATTATTACTTACTATTCATATGGACTTAATTGTGTTATTGTTATCAGTTTTTAAATCAACAATTTTTGGCATATAGCAGAGAAAAACCAGAGCCAATATTTACATTATTAGCACACAGATTTAAGTAATTAGAATTAAATAGTTGTATGCCATAAACATTCAAATAATAATAATAATAATAATAATAATAATAATATGGTTCATTATTTCCTACGCTATAAAATACAATTACGTTGTGTTTTTTTTATTTTAGTCCGATGAAATACACATTTTATACTTTGTTACATTTTTATGTGACAAAATATTAATAACAAAAACTGAGCAAATTCAGCATTTAAAGAATTGGGGTTGCTCGGTTTCATTTTTTTTATCGTGTTTTAATATTTTGTCTTACACGTCTATGCTTTAATGCCACAAAAATAAATGTTTGCAGACAACAACAAAAAACTGGTGCTGAACAAAAACGAACAACTATCAAATAGTAAATTATTAAATATAAGAGAAATGACCGCAAAATCTGGACACTTTGTACCTATGCATGCATCAACCAAGAAGCCTGTTATCTTTTCTTTCACCATGTCCTAATGCCATGTAATGAAGACACACCGTTACTAGAGGAAAATGTGTTCTGGACATTATTCAGCTCCCCTACACCGAAGTTCATGTAATTCCCGTTGTTGGAGGATCCTTGCATAGTTTGCATGGTGGCTGCTGGATAATTACACGCATAGTTTGTGTTGCAGCCGGGGTTGGTGTAGTTACTGAAAGCCGGGTAGTTGTTATAAGTGAAATGGTTGATGTGACCCATGCTGTAGGACGGGTTGTAGGTGGCCGCGTCTGCAGCGAGGCAAGGCTTACCATCCCGTACCAACACCGGCACTGACACTCTCCTGGGCGGCGGCAGAGACACCATCTCCAGGCTCTGGTCCTGCCTCTGCCGCTTGCACTTGTACCTCCTGTTTTGGAACCAGATCTTCACCTGGGTAGGGGTGAGTTTGAGTACCCCGGCCAGGTGGTCTCTCTCCGGGGCGGACAGGTATCTCTGCTGCTTAAAGCGCCGCTCCAGCTCGTACACCTGCGCCTGGGAGAAGAGGACCCGCGGCTTCCTGCGTCTCCGTGGCCTCGGTCGGTCCGGATCCTCGGGCTTTATGTTATCCACGGGCTCGGCCGCAGGACTGAACTCCTCTGATTAAACCAAACACAAAGACAAACCATTTCCTGCTAATGTAACTTCCTTGCAGACAGGACCACATAAATATTTATTTCTAGAGTGTGTTATTATTCTTAAAATAATCATTATATTAACACCAACATGATATTTAGGTATTATATTATAAATGAGCAATTATGATATATAATTGGTTATTGGTTTAATCCTGCCAAGGTTGCTGGTTCAATTCCCTTTGCCATACATTACGCATGCAGCGTAACCTTCAATAAAAACACATGAAGACATTTACACATATGTAACACCTAACATGATATTTAATATCTTAATGATATTTATATCAAATGTGCCAGTGCAGCTTGGTGCTTGTGTATTACAGGCCGTTTCATGCATTTAAACAGTTCAGCAGGTCTATAAGAACATGCTGACACTGAACTAAACTTTTATATTTGTTATTTGTTAATCTACTTTAAAAGCATGTATCGCGGATAAATGTTTGTTGTATTGTTGATTTAACTGAGTGTTTTTTGTTAGTGCACAAATCAGACAAGATCAGCCTGTAGGCCTTTTTCTTTTCGCAGGCCTTCAAATAAAATGTTGTCTTCTCATCAACTCACCTTTTCTGCGTTTCCCCTCAAAAGAATCAGTTTTCCCATCCTTAACTATATCCATCTCTATGAGTGATTTCCCATAAAAGGTAGTAGCAAAGCTAAGTGCATTGCCTCTGCCTGCCTTGGGCTCGTGGAGGTCTTCTCCAAACAGCGAGGTGGCGGACGACATGTCGCGCAGAGGCTCCTGCTTCAAGCGGGCCAGCATACAGGAGGAGGAGGTCGGCAGGGTGCAGCAGTCCATTCGTGAAGAAACATCCAGAGAAGACACCATAACGTCATGACTCTGCTCCAGGTTTAATATATCCTTTACAGAGAAGGGAGTGGACGTGCTGGGGCTGGGAAACATTGCCAAGAACTGGAGAAAAAAAACTATTAAGCTGTCATATGGAAGCAACCAAAAAGACGTCAACAAACTACCTCTCCTTCCTGGTAATATTTACTGGGTTTAAGTATTAGTTTGGTACACTAGACTGATCTTGAGTGAAGTGTGCATTTTGAATGTCAACTCTGACTCCAAAGTTTTTTTTTCTCGGCCTCCCTATTCCCGGTGACGCAGGGAGGAGGGGGTGAAGAGGACGGAGCCAGTGGGACCCTCTGTATGGAGCCACTGGTACTCCCACTTCATATGACGTAAAGTGATGCCTTGTACATGTTAGGCCTGATGTTGCTTATAGGCCTATAACCTATTCACTTAACATTCACAATGCAAATATACGGAAACCAGTCCAGATCGTATTATTCTATTTCTAAAGATAATGTATTAAAATATTAGATCAAATCAGCCGTTATCTACCAGTGTCATGCCTCAGGATGGCCTCGATTTATAAAATTCATAAATAAAGTGAAAGGAAATAAATGGCTTGTATTGTTATGAGGACATTGTTCAGTATGGCAGCTATATTCATTAAGCACAATGCAAGCGTGTTTCCTAAATCTACCAGCTCAGCGTTTGGACGGATGTTTACACACATCCTCAATTGCCATGATTAGAGAGATAATCCAACTTTGTGGACATCAACATGACATCATGAGATCTGCGTTTAGTTTACATTGAGAGAAATGAATGGCTGTCACATATTGTGTTAACATGTGACAGAAAAAAGAAGAAAAGTCTGGAGCGTGCACGCGTTTAGGATGTCGGCCTTGTCTCTCATCGGAGGGGAAACGAAGCAGACAAGCGTCAAGAAAAAGCAGCAGCAGACAACAAACTTGGTCCCTGAACACGGAACCTGAAACCAGGAGCGACACCACTCTGCTGTCTGCCTCCAAGAGATTCTGGAGCCACTGTCTGCCTTATCAGGGCGTGATAACAGATGACAACAAACCTGAGCGAGCGCGCGCACACACACACACACACACACACACACACACACACACACACACACGCACACACACTCCCACCCACGCTGCAGGCCAGGTTATCCTGAATAAGTGTCATATGTGACACCCTGGTATTAAAGCAATGCAATAGTTCCAATATATATATATATGTATATGTATTGAATATGTATTGAATTGTTGGGTCACAAGCACTCTATCGACTCATGAGCCATACATTATCCCATCATCCTATCACCTCCAGGTGTGCTATTCTGCAGCCCATCGCCAAATGAGAGGATGTCAATTAAGCCAAGGTTACAATCAGTAATTTATAGATGAACAATAACAATGCATAAATCAATTCAATGGGCAGCAGTAAAATGGAGACAACTGTGCGTAATGACGCATAACCTGTGTCTCCCCGTGCAAGGTTGGCACTCAACCTGCTATTAATGCCTGTGGAGACGGTCACAGGAGACAGACAGTATTATCGTTTGTTTTATCTTCAGCGTTTAGCACAGCCACGGGGTAAATGGGTCCCCCCGTCTCCGACCCAGCGATGGTGTTTATAGTTTTAAAGACTATTTGTGCGCCTAGCGAGCTGATGAATGGCCGTAAAATCTTTCTCAGGCGGAGTGAGAGTCAACACTGGCCCAGCTCTTGCTGTAATAATTGGTGAAATAAAGTAAACGCACGGGGGGAAACACAAGACATGGGAAAATGTTTTCATCATGATTGATTTCCACTGGCCCTGTGCTGTCTGAGTGTAATGTTTTGGGGAATGTGCAGTTTTTTACAGTTTGCTGTCATAAATCGCAGAATAGAAATTCTGATTTTAAACGCTCGCTCATAAATTGATCTTCAAATGTAACAAGTCTTCAGTTCTACTGGGTAGTAAAATATTCTGTCAACTGTAAATTGAACATGACAGGTCTGGCATGTGTTTCATATCCCTAATGCTTCGTCCTGCAGCAGCCATGCGGTCCCCTTTGACCCGTCTTTCTGCAGCACATCTCCAACTCAGATAAAGCTGCAGATAAGGTTGCTTAAAAACTTCCGCTGCACGAATGCGTGGGTATTTTGAGTGTTGCGTGTCAGAGTCAGCCTCTCTCTCTCTCTCTCTCTCTCTCTCTCTCTCTCTCTCTCTCTCTCTGTGTGTGTGTGTGTGTGTGTATGTGTGTGTGTGTGTGTGTGTGTGTGTGTGTGTATGTGTATGTTTGTGTGAAGGAGAGAGAGAGAGAAATCCTTGTCTCCTGCCTAAAAGTTCCTTCTATAAGACGGCGTGCGACGCCGCTTTAAAATGGGCTGGTATTTTTGTCCTAGAGGCCTTTAAGTGATTTCCTTCCATTAACTTTTTGGTAATCTTACTAATTAAGCTCTAACAGTCTCATTAGGATAATCCGGTTAAGAACATTGTACACTTTCCCCACAAAAGCGGGGTAATTACCTTCCACCCCATCGCAGCCAGCGTGTTGCAACAGTGGACTAAGAATCTAAAACGAATCCCAGCACTCAAAATGTTATATTTGTTTAAAATGATAAGTTGTAAAAATAAAATGTAAAAATACTCTTATGGAAGCATTACTACTCAAAATCAGCTGTATTTTGTACTTTTACGTCACTTAGCTGGCATTAGTTGTAACTTAGCTGTAGAAGTTCCTTTATATGTTTAAATATGCCAAATGTTAAATAGAAAAGTAACTAACTGCATCTGTCAGATGAATGCAGTAAGTACAAAATCTAGTATTTACCTTAATGTAGTGAATTAAATCTAGAAAGTTTCATATGAAAAATAAAGAAATAAAGTAGAAATGTCTCAATGTATTACAATACATGAGTAAGTAGTTACTGTCAGTCACTGTTTTATTGTGGAAAAGCTTTAATTTAAATGTTACGCCAATGTGAAGAAAATACATTAAAGATAGTGTAGCAAAATATCAATAAATATTCACATATGAATACAAACATATACTCTGTATACATGACAGACACATTCTATACCTGCAAAAACCTATAAAGGCACATAAATGTGTTTTTAGAATTTAAATGCATCACATCATATAAACATAAAGCAGATAAAACTTTCAAGAAGTGATTTAAAGAGGGTGTAGAGGCAACTTGCCTGACCAGGCACGTTTTTCCAAACTCTGGAAGCTCGAGCAGAAAATGTCCAATCCTCATGTTTTATGGGATTTTGTGAAGTCAGAGCGGCCTCTCTGATGATATCACCACAGTTCATACAAAGTTACATTTCTACACTTTTAAAGTAATCAATGAAATGTTAATATCTCTTTAAATGCTCAGTAACCACTGAAAGAAATGAAATGCATTGGTAATTTGGATGCAGATTTTCTTATAAGGAAATATACAAGAAGATATAATAATCAGTCTGTTTCTTCACCTGATCTGTGGAAGTATTATAGAGTCATTTATAAAGTGCTAAAGTACAATTTTCCACTGTAGTGAACAAGTAAATTCATCAGTCTCATGAGTCATATATTCATTACATTATACATACATACATATAATACTTTCTATATATGTGTGTAGAATCTATAATTACCAACATACAACCAACAAAAGGCAAGACCAACAGAAATCCATAAATGTATGTAGTATATGAATATGTATATATAGGCCTATAATAGATCATATTTTTTTTTATATAGTAAATATAGTCAATGCAAACATAAGATGTGCTAATAGTGCTTACACATTTTCTAAATTGGGCCATGTGAGGCCCCATGGTCCAGAGTCCAAGTGGGAACTATGTTGAATCACTGCATTCATAAAGGCGAACGTTTGAAATTAAATTAATTTAAAAACTAGATTTATTTGTATT
The DNA here is from genome assembly GCF_027409825.1 of Scomber japonicus. Classification (NCBI taxonomy): domain Eukaryota; kingdom Metazoa; phylum Chordata; class Actinopteri; order Scombriformes; family Scombridae; genus Scomber; species Scomber japonicus. Next base: position 11,738,680 of record NC_070585.1, read on the forward strand.
CATAGTCTATTGTGACAGACACATTTTAGATTAGTTTTAACTCTTGGAACAAACCTTGAAACAAATTGATCTTTTGTTTTCTCTTCTCAACAAAAATGCAGACTCACTTTGTGCAGTTCCAGTCTGGCCTAAAACTTGCCGGCATTCCAAAGTTTAAAAGGGTCCAAAGTAAACTGACCACAGTTACTGACTAGACCAAAACTTAAAGTAACTTTTTTTGTTTTGTTTAATCTAATTGAACTTTTAATGAACCCTTCACACCTTGAACTCATCCCTGGTTCAGTTCTCATCATAACATCAGACATCACAGCTCCCATGTGACCCATCTGTAGCCTGATACGTTGGAAAATCATATCACCACCTGTTTTTCCATCTTTCTTGTCAAGAGTTCATTATATTTCACAGTGTTCACTCCCATATCACTTCATGGTGATACAGTCAAATTTGCTTTTAGTCCAAGGTCGAGCTTTGGCAACTGCACTCTCAAGTCTCCATCTCTGCTGCACCCTGGATGTTTCATGTAAAATTAGTAACTGGTGCTGAGAGTCATGAACTGACATGATTGATGTGTTTTACTTGCCATTGAGTTAAATCTTTGGCCCCTGGCCCCAGTATCCTTTTGAGTTATGCTGCCATCATGTGGCTGCTGCAGGAACACACCCAAACTTCGGCTTAATCCATTATCCATTTGTTCTCTTGAATATGATGATGGGATGGATTTTTCTGTTTTGGTCAGCACACTGTATCATTATCGCGTGACACAACTATAATCATAAAAGCATCCACTGCTCCGGGGTCAGGTTTTTGTAACTGGAAACGAACTGAATATGGCAGCGATGTCAAGGGCCATCTGTCTGTGCATCATTTGTCTTGTCTGTGATGGAGCGAGCAGCATCCCCTTCATCTACCCACCATCCTCTACCTCCTCCCACCCCTCACACACTTTACCCAGGTCATGTTCATAAGCTTGGCAAAACTTCACACAAAGCTTCTGCTGAGTTCAAGGTGATGTGAGGGCCCCCAGGGGACATAAGAGGATTGGCTCTTATACTCTGCGCCTGCTTTAGTTTTGTCTACGTCCCTCTACAGCTGATGTTTGAGGCCAGTAGTAGGATACTGCTGTGTTGTAGATCAAGAGCTGGTGAATGGATTTTAAGGGACAGGCTGTGCCATGTTGACATATGCAGCCAAATATTTTAAAGTGGTATTCCACCAATTTACTATTGCACTTCCATAAAGCTGGGGGTCTTGCAGGACACATATTCAAAAAAGAATGTTCAGCATTGAAACAGCAACGATCATGATATTCTGATGTTTTTATTCTCTGGCATGAGTAAAGTTCATGATCCTACAATTCCCATAATACCGTTTATTGGGCCTAGAGGTTTAACATGGTAACATTCACACTTTCAGATTTGGCTTGGCACCTTTATTTCTTGTTTTTCCTACACTCTCTTTCCCCTCATGTCCTGTCATCACTGTAATGTCGAAATAAAGGCAAGAAATAATTGATAACCACACACCAATCTGAGATAACGCTGATGACATCATCAAAGACTTTCACCAGTCTATTATGTGCAAAATTGGCAGAATGTTCCTTTACATTAGTCCAATTCATGAACCATTTTCTTTTGAATCTCATTGTCCAGACTATAAATGTAGTTTATGTTCAGCTTGTACAGCATGGGGATACCTCTTCTTAACAGTTTACCTTTACATTTCACAGTATTTTATACCACAGCAAAGTTGTAGAGGTCTCCTTTTGACTAGTTGCACTGCAGGAGCTGAGCTGAAGCTAGAAATCCTGTATCCTCCTGAAAGATGCATTTAGGATGCATTTTGTGAGCCTTCTTCAGCTGTGAACTCCTGTTACAGTCTAATGTGAGACAACTGGACTTCTGTATCTTCTTCTTGTTGTTAGTACAGTTATTGGCCAGAGGGGGGCAGCATCACACAGTAGTTTACTCATTATTTCACACTAATACCTCTAACATATCATATCATTTTGGATGAAAAAAAAAACACATGCTAATATCACAAGCAGACTGTAGGAAACACATTTTTTCCCCATTTCAGGTCCATGTTGTGTTCAGGTGCAAACAACCCATTCATTGTGTCTTGAACTTTTTCAACTCTCAATTATAGGCTTCTTGTCTGGTGTGTTAGGATCTACATAATCCCCCTAATGCCTCAGCTATTTGCAAACAGTTTAACTCTATGTTCACCTTTGTCCCCTTTTTAAATATTAGCTTTCATGATCTTGGGCTCGTCCTCCGGTGACCCAGGGCCCCGATGTGCCTCTCTCTCTGCAAACCGGCTTGTGCTGCATCAGCTGCCGTTGTTTGATGGGCTTTAATTCACCCAGCACTCCCTGAGCCCATTTAACATTCTGACTGCTTTGTTTTCCATGCAACTGGAGTTGACCAAGAAATGAGGTAAGAGCATCACTAATAGGCTAAATGACCAACATTGCAATAAGGCTTGCTGGAGCAGCTTGATTACCACACTTGGCCCGATAGATAATTCATGTGGAGACAAAGACAGTGTGGAAAGAGCACTGGCCTCTGTGCATGTCTCTGATCAAGGATGAGCCCTTGCCATCCATCAGTGCCACACACACACACACACACACACACACACACACACACCCACACACACATGCATGCATGCACGCACGGTCATCTATGACAGACGACAGGGAGGCCACCAAGTCCCTGGCATCATCATGACTGCTTCCTGTACAAAAAACTCTGGTCGTACAACTAGATTCAAGGGGTTTGTTTATAGGTACACAAACATTCATTCACACACTCTGAGTCCATTTTTTGTCTAATTGTGTGGCAAGTTCTACAGCACTCAGAGCATTGATCATTTTGTCGTCATCTTGCCACACACATTGTGCCTGGACAGATCCGACACAGTTTAATCTAACTCCAGCCCATTAGTACTGTTATTATTATTATTATTATTATTATTATCAGTAGTAGTAGTAATAGTAGTAGTAGTAGTAATAATAATAGTAGTAGTAGTATTACTATTATTATTATTTTAGTATTTGACAGTAGACGTCATGGACAACCACATGATGGCTTGACCCTTGTCTCGTCTCGGACAGTCACTAAGAAGTCTAGTGAGCAGCTTCCACATTTGAGGAACACGGAAAGAAAGAAAGAAAAAAAGAAAGAAAGAAAGAAAGAAAGAAAGAAAGAAGGCTGATTATAAGGCACTGCACTGTAAGTGCTTGTCTGCCACCAAGTCACCTTAGCAAGCGCAGAGCTGCGTAAGGTTACTGTACGGCCACTGTGTGTGTGTGTGTGTGTGTGTGTGTGTGTGTGTGTGTGTGTGTGTGTGTGTATGTGTATGTGTATGTGAGAGAAAGGGAGAGAGAGAGGGAGGGAGAGAGAGAGAGAGAGAGAGAGAGAGAGAGAGAGAGAGAGAGAGAGAGAGAGACAGTGTGTTAATGTGTGTCCTCTCCCTGTCTTTCCTCACTGCCTGTCTCTCCCTCTCTAATGGGGACAGTATGAGAAGAGAGCTTGTGCTCCGTCTGGACCTTTCTAATTGCCCCTGCCACAGAGGCCTGATACAGCAAGACCCTGTGTTCCCAGCAGGTCAGGCATGTGTGTGTGTGTGTGTGTGTGTGTGTGTGTGTGTGTGTGTGTGTGTGTGTGTGTGTGTGTGTGTCTATGTTTGTGTATGTGTGTGTGAGAGAGAGAGAGGTAGAGAGAGACTTGGGCAGACAGAATCATCACTCAGGTGGTGCTCCCGTGGCTCCACCACACACATTCAGGCCCCACATAGAGAACACCATTCATTATAAATATCAGACCTACGGGAGCAGAGCAGGAGCGGTGAGAAGAGATATGAGGGGAGGAGAAGGTGAAGGAGGAGAGGGCAGGACAGTGAGATGAGCAGGAGAGAGAGAGTGCATGAGCGCAGTGCAGGTAGATGTTAGATGATAGCTGAATAAATGCTGCCCAAGTCAAGTTTTAGATGTTTTTACCAGCTCACTCTGTAGAGAGAAAGCTTCATGCACGCACACTCACATATACACATGTATACAGCTCCATCTTATCCTAGCACATAATCTTCCTGCAACCCTCTGCTACTGCCAGGCCAGGTTATGAAATCCATCCAGGGCCAGGTTACAAAATCCTCTCTGTGGCATCTGCCAGGGAAGGCGGCTCCATGTTGACAGATGGGCACAGCATTCCTGGGCCTCGGACCTCGCCAGCGCACTGCCAGGAGCTGGACTGAAGGAGCCACTGGAGAGGCTGACTGGCATTTCTTTACACCTATGTGCTTAATTTCTGTGGCAGCCTCGGGGCACGTACGACATGAGTTACATTCCCTGAATGCTGCTTCTTCAAACTGACACATAGGACAGTGATGGGTGTTACTGTGGAATGAATAGGGTAGTGATGGGTCAGGCATGTGTCTGTTTTAATTAAAGCTGCAGTAAAACTGGATAGTCATCTTGATTTGGTCACATCTCGTGGTTGCGCCCTGATCATTTCCTGTTCTTGTTTCATTCGCACGCAGCATCAGGCTGGGTTTCGCTGATCTGAATGTTTAAGAGACGTCTTCCTAGTGGTTTACCTCTCCAGGCTCAGTCCCATGCTGGCCCAGTTATGTGATCTACGTCCAGGCGGGGAAGAAAAGTTCGACCCCTTCCCCCACGCCTCATGCTGCTTCCACAGGGATAGTGTTTTACATGCTCAAGGTGAGTGGAATACCAGCACAGCTCCTGTTAGCTCTGTGCTTTACTCGCTTAGGGTCCCCATCTCTCTCTGACCACCTGCTCCAACATCGTCCCCTAACCAGGTCACACTAATGAAACCTGCATGTGGTCACTTAGCAGCCACTCACACTGCACACACACACATAAAACTCGGATTAAACTATGAATATGACAGCAACCTCTATCCATCGTTCAAAACGTATTTTCTATGCTAAGTCAAGCCTATTTCATGTGTTTTCATGCTTAAAAATGTACCTTACAGTCTTCTTTGCAGTTCAGCAGAGCATTTGAAACACAAATATAGCTTTGGCATGACTGAACTTAATAGGCTGCCATTCTGCAAAACCATGCCACATTCTCTGCAATCACGTTCACCACTCTTTAACATCTAGCACTGCATGGACACAATGTTCCAAGACGCAGTGCAGAGGGTGCCCTGCCAACTCCTCCGACAGTGAGAGATTACAGTGATTATTCCTAAAGCAATCTCACTATGGACTGATGTATGTACAGGGGTCATAGAAAGGGATGGGGGTAGGTGGGGTGGGGTGGGGCGCATGAACATTTGCAACTTTCACAGCCGAGAACAAAAAACACCAGCAAACGTGAGTTGAGTTGTTGACCTCAAAATCACTGTTAAAACATGGTGTCCCCATTTGGTAATTATCCTCCTCCAGAGATGAGGTCAGGCTGAAAATCAGCTGCAAACAAAGTGGGATGATAATGGCAGTGGTGACGACGGGAGCGAAAGAATGAAAAAGAGAGGAGAAGAGGACACGACAGGGTGAAAATGAGAGAGAGAGAGAGAGAGGGGAGAGAGAGAGAGAGAGAGAGAGAGAGAGAGAGAGAGAGAGAGAGAGAGAAAGGAGTGAGAGAGTGTGGTGAAACTCACTGCTTGGTGTGAGTGAGCATGGGAAATGCGTGGGACTTCTGGACCATCACTGGCTCCAAGGGGATCTGTTTGGTGACTGACGCACATGCACAGACGTACATATATGCATGCACGCACACACACACACACACACACACACACACACACACACACACACACACACACACACACACACACACACACACACACACACACACACACACAGAGTCATACAACCAAGCATGGAGCCACTTGTTCACTTTGGAAAGGGCTTCGTCCTCTCAACAGCACTTCAGTTCATGCTCAGCTGCAGGCCTTCATCTTAGTTACTTACCTGCGCTTTTTGCAAAGTACATCATTGAAATATCCAAATCTAAGCTATGAAATGTGCTCAAAAGGTTGGACTGAAACAATTAAATCATATCCTTCATCTGCAGGCTACAGCTGTTAGTGATGCTCTCCACTTGTCAAGGGGTGATGCAAAATCAGTGCTGCCTAAATTGCACCAGCAGAGGGCAAAATCTGGTCAGAAACTATAATAGAGACTCTCAAACTCACGTTCATGTACACACCGACACACACAAACACACATATTCCTGTGTCTACATGCACAGAAGCACACTCTCTATATTTTAACACACATACAAGATTTACTGTATCAGAATTTACATTCTTCCTCACGTGGTAACATATAGTATATACACCTCATAGCGTGTACAGTTTATATTATGCATACTGTATAGATCTCGAAATGTGGCGGGCTTGCTGAGCACAGAATGACTGGAACTGATATACAATAGCTGACCCTTATCTCAGGGAGGATTTGATATAATATATTTAGGGAGGACATATAATGCATCAGCCCCATAATTCATCTCAGAGCCCCCCCAAGACCAACTTCCACAATGGTAGCTGTCATCACTGAGCTGTGAGGTCTTGAGGCTGCCTCCCCTATGAGCTCACCTAATGGTAGATTATAAGCCACTGGAGTATGTCTATGTTGAAGCCAAACTCTGGCAGGATTCAGCATGATGCGGTCTTTTCTCATGTCTAGGTTATTTTTATGGCTGAGGTGGTGGTGGAGCCATTGGGAGGTCTGATTACCCACTGAAATAGGCCAATACAATCATGGCTGCCTGCAGTGGCTGATACAGGGTGCTGCGCTGTAAAACTAGCTTTGACAAAGCAAGACTGCAAAGGGCGGCTGTGAGCAGCAGCATGTCATTACGCAGCATTTACGCCTCACGTTCAGCTCCATCGAAGCAAGCAAAGTGACCCACGCCTGTGCAACCTTTTTTTTTTAATGCTACATTTTTATGTTTCATATATGTCTGTGTGTATAAGTTAACCATAGGTGATTTAGATCAGCTGTTGTCAAACCCAAGCTGAGGGCTGAGGGAAACAGAGCTGCTGAGGGCCATGACGTGTGCTGTTAGTGCATGCGTGTGCACTTTTATACAGCTTTAATTACAGACTGTGAACACAGACAGACTTGTTTATTCTGCTGCGTAGTATACACTGAGGCCTGGTTGGCACCACAAACACACGTGCCACACACACACACACACACACCCACACACCCACACATAGACACATACACAGCTTTGTAGTAGTAAAACTACCTATCCTGGACAGCGCAGCAGGTTGTACCTGCCAGTGGCGTGAGTCACTTGTATTTTAAGTCCATTATTTCAGCCATTTATGGATATCTGAGCACAGGGTATCATCACAAACAGGAAAGGTCCAGTGACATGAAAAAGGCTTTTCTTTTCATCATTTTTGTGATAAATAGCTCACATCTTTTTCTACTTTGCAGGCGTTGAGCAATTCAAATTTTTCCAGAATTATAGTAAGCTATCAGCACCATAAAGTTATATTCTAATTCCCTCAGCTTAAACAAACAGGCTATTTAAAGGGCATCAGCCTAACATAGGCTGCTTTATTTTGAGTAGACGAAGAAGGTATAAATAGACTTTGAGGAGTGCAACAAGCGAATGCTTCATATGAAATGGCTGGCGTTACATCATTGCCTGTGAGAGTGAAGTTCTGGAGAGGCGCTGAGCTCTCTGGGCCAGCCATTATGGTTTGTACTAATGTTCTGGTTTCACAATCCAAACATTCTAAGAGCTGTTATTTGCTCTCTTTTTCCCTTTTACTCAGTAATTCTGCTTCTTTTTTTCAGCAGAGCAAAGCTGTCAACAGAGAGGAGAGGCAGCTTTAAGTGGGAGACAGAAAAGGGATGGAGGAGGAGGAGAGAGACAGGAAGAAGAGAGTTGGATGGAGAGAAAGAACAAAAAGTAACAACACACTTGGAATCAACTATCAAACCATGAACATCACCTGTGGGGTGTAGTTGTATCTGCTACATCTCTCTGTATATGAATCATGGGTGCATGGGTACACATGCACTCACGCATGTGGATGTGGATGTGCAGAAAGAAAAAGTTGGTTTTATTAAAGAATTAAAAATGACTGAATCCTTTTTTTCCTGTTTTCTGATACACTCCACTATTACCAACCACTCAAACAGCAAGGTGTATCTCTGTACAGACAGTCTGAGGTCTGAGGAGGCCACTAGAGAGGCAGCGTCCACCATGTGGTTGGCATACTGCAACTCATCATTACTGTTGGCTTCAGCTGGCGCTACTGAAATTACTTTTATAAGTGAATCAGTGCCGCTGTAAGCAGTTCCAACTGGTAGCTAAATCGCGGGACAAACCAACATCCCCCATCATGCATCTCTCCTGCATTTATCCTGATCTTTTTCATACACAGTATAATGAGTTATAGCTGAATCAGCATATTATAACACCAGACTTGTGTCTCTCAGTTGGCTCTTAGGTATCCCATATGACGTCTGGTAGTTGGGAAAAGAAAAAAAAATTGAAGTGCTGCGATAATGAGATGAAAAAATAATTCATGGTGGGGTTGTGTGTGATGGCTGCCACTGTGTGCTATATCTGAAATAAGGCTGAGATGTTGCCCTGTTGCATTCTGTGCGTTGCAATTCACACCATCAATGCAATTAAAATCCCTAAATGTCTGCAACTGCTCAGAAAAACAAATAAATAATCCAACACACAAATCCATGGGGACATCTTTTTTAATGTGATTACGTCTGAATGGCTAAAAATATTTATATCCTTTTTGATCTCTATAAATAAAGTGACTCCTTCTCAACGAGTGTTCAAAGGTCATCACACACAAACTCATCATACCTTGTGTCATTTGCCCTCAGCGCAAATTATTGTGTATTTCTTAAATGAGAGCCAGCAAAACTGCACACAGTCACCACAATTGTACAGTATATACTTTACTGTATTATTATATTTATATTATTATATAAGATCATCTGGCACTACACATTGGCCTACAGTATTCAACTTTAAAATGTTGAGAGCAACTAAATGTATTTACATTTGAAAGTGTGTATTCCCTCCTTCAACCTCTACAGGGACATTTCATGCTTTTTGTGTTTTTTTTGTTTTTTTCATACTGTTAAATACTCTTATACGGATGTCTATGTTAAACATGGCCAAAGGTCCAAAACCTATATGTAGAAATGCTTACCTCTACTTCCTCCTCAAGATGATGTCAGATTGTGTAAATCATGGAGAGATATACCAGTAATGCCCCATAATACAAATATTGACCTGGAAGTGTGCGTGATACATCTCCTTTAACCTCCAAGAGAGACAAAGAATTCAAAGTTAAAAGAAGTCTAAAAATAAACAAATGTGTTTTCAATTGTTTGCTGAACACAGCTTGGTCTCACTACACATTCGTGATGTTCTATTTGGCAGGGCGGCTGCGGGGGATGAGGTTGGTGTCTAGCCAGCCCACCTGTATAGTAGTCAAACAGATTTACAGCCCTTGTGTTTGGAAATCTATTGTGCCAGTGCTAGTGTTGTGCGTGATTAGAAATTATTCAGTCCAGTCAAAAACTCTGCTGGACTATCTGTGATTGTACATACTGTCCTCACAAAAGAAACAGAAATGTGATATTTTGACTAATAGCGTGCAAGTTGAAGGAGAGTCAAATAACCTCTGGGTCACTGAACAAGTTATTGGAACACAATTTGTTTAAGCTTGGTACGAATGGCAGGTCCCCATCCCAAAGAGAAATTTCAGTTAATTATGAAGACAAATGTTGTAAAAATGAACCCAGTGTACCCACGGTGTGCTTTTCAAGCTGGCATGCTGTTAAACCTAACAATTGGTCCTTCACCAGGTGTTGGGCTGCTAAAGGCATATTTGTCAATGGGCTGCCATTATTTCATTGACACAAGTCATGTTTTCTTAATCTATAATTACTCTGCAATTGCAAACCAGCTGTGAAATCATGGATGGCTGTTCTCTAAGTAATGCTCAACTGTCCCAGTATTTTCTTTTTTTTCATATAATTGAAGTGAACTGCAGGAGGTCACTGAGAGCGTTCTCCTCACAGATCCGCTGGATTGTCATTTTTTAGTGAATAAAGAGTCCAACCTTATATAACATTCATAATGGAATCCACACCTAAACAGAAAATCTGCTCAACAACAATGAATACATTAACTGTCTCAATAGAAAATAGTAAAGCTTTGGCTAAAAGCCTGATTATGGATGGCTGAGTCTTCCAGATGCTTGATTGCAGTTCCAGTGAAAACAACTCTTAGGGTAATTGTCCTGCCATCTCAATGCCTCCCCAGTGATCCATTTTATAAAACAGAGGCAGAGAGGATAGCTCAAGAGTGTTGCCTGGAAAAAGCAGGTAAATGAGACTGTCGTCCTCCATGAACATTTCATTCAGCTTAGACACAAACTGTATAACAAATTCATGAAAGATATATCTGTTTCTCTGTTATCATTCCTCAAGCAAGACATTATAGCACAGCACATCCAGCACAGGGCACATGCTGCATGAGGAACTGAGGGAGTGTCTGGCATGGTTGGCATGGTGCCGTGGCCTGTGCTGCCTGGTGCATGCCACTCATTTCTGTGTGAAGCTGAAGCTGTCGCCACATGGACAGCTGGTTGTGAGCTGCAGAGCCTCGCAAGAGCGCAAACCACCACATCCCTTTACACCGTCAATAAGTTGGTGCATAATACCCATAGATCCGCATCAGTTTACCCTCTCTAAATCACTACCAAAGAAATTTGTTTGGAGACCATGAAACTGACCTTAGACCAGCGCCTGGAAACAAAATGACACCCTCCGGCGTTCCACAGCAGTGCAACAGGACCCTGTCCTGAGTTAGATGAGCCTGCTTTCAATCAGCACACATCAGGCTGTATATCAGGTCTAATTAGTGTATGTGGGCCTGCAGCACAGAGCTTGGTGTGAGACATGAGCTTTCCGTGCACTGCGAGCTCTCCCCCGCACGGCACAGCCAGACCTCGTGCCTATACGGCTTGCATTGCGTGGGATGTGACGCACAACTTTTATGGGCTTGCTATTTCTCATCTTAACAGCACATGTGTCACAGACTGAATAGGATTCCACAACAATTGGATCAAAAACATGAAACACGGACATCCATATCCATGCTGCCCTCACACACACGCCGTGGTGCTCATCAGTGCCAAACATTGGACAAGACTTGCAAGATTGGATGGATTTAGTTCTTTATAAAACAATGCAGGGCTGAAGGGAATTAAAGTTGTGGGGAAAAGGTTGAATAATACAGAATGATTAAATGTCTTAGTGCAGTGTTAAGGGGTATTGTAGGGATGTAAACTGATGAGCTTGTCGGAAAGTCTAGAAACATACAGGAATATTACAGTTTTCAAGAAGAAAAAAAGGCGTAATTGACATTTGTCTTTGTGCACAAATGAACAGAATGTAATTTATTATCATATAAATTAATTTTTCAGTAGTTGGTTTTCATGTTTTGCTAAAGCTACAATATTTGTTCATTTCACTTTTAATGGTGAGTTGTCCAGTTTTGTTTTCACTGTTTAGTTTACACCAAAATGCATCCTTAAAGCTCCACTAATTCATATTTTTACATCAACAATTGATCAAATTACTATGTGTAATGTCAAATCAAGTAATAATTGTGTTTTCTTTATATATAGTACATTTCAAAAGTTGACCAAAGTGCTGCGTTACTCATAGTGAAACTGTGACTCATTGTGAGTAATCCATGGAGTACCTGATTCTGCAGTTCCCTCCAGCTTTATGGAGCGTTTTGGCATCTTTCAGCTAATTGTTTTGGTTTCTGGTAAATCCACTGTAAGCTGGCTTCCCGGTACCAAAAACAGCTAGCTGGTGAACATAGTGGACCACATAGCAAACCACTACTAGAAACACAACTCTGGCTATATTAATAAGAAACTGTTTGCTAGTTATTGCCATATCGACTATATATGGTGGCGATATTTTGTGGTTACAGCTTGTTTAGCTGCCCCGAAGACACTAGAAGAAAGTTAGAGTCCTCTACTGATGATGGCCAATGTTCATCTTCTCCTCTTTTATTGACAGACTGCTGTCTTTTACATCATATTACTGCCACCAGCATATTGGTGTGTGGAACTGAAATGAATTGTAGAGCACGAGATAGAAACTATACGAGAACGCGCTAATCAAAATATTGCTCTCCAGTCAATGTGATACTATTTCATATGATAGTGTGCCAACGACAGGATGGGGAGTGGGGAGAGGAAATGAAAGGTGTGTGTGTGTGTGTGTGTGTGTGTATGTGTGTGTGTATGTGTGTGTCTGTGTCTGTGTGTGGTGGGGTCCTTTTTTTAGTACTGAGCCTCTACCCCTCAGAGTGTTTGTGCATGTCCCGGGCTAGATGCTAGCCTGAGGGCAGTGGTTGGCTGAGCTGTGTGACTTTATTGGGAAAATTGGGGTAAGTGGTGTGGTGGGGAGCATGCGGGTGGAAGGGTTGGGGGTGGGGGAGGTGGGCTGTTCGGAGTGGGGGTGGGTTACTGACAGGGGAATTTACTTACTGGCCCTCGGGAGACGTTCCTCAGTTACGTTGTGGCTGTTGAAAAACTAATCCTTGCAGTAAATCATGACATTATACATCCACGCAGCTAAAATTATCCTGTGAAGGTCAGGCAGAAATTCTGAGCAGGGTTTGGCTGCATTCTGACAAAGTGCTAGCAATCCAGAAGCAGACAAACATCCAGACAAACATAGTTCTATCACTCTGGCAGCTTCGCACAGCTCTCTGACAATGTCCAAACATTGCAATTTCAATTTGCACGCCCTGAATCATTACACAAAATGCAGGTATTTTAGGTAGGCCGAAATTGTTTTATTATTTTTAACACAGTAATTGCAAGGCAAATGGTCTTAATTGTAACTCCAGCCTCTGAAATAAACAAGGCTGAAAAATGAAAGTGGTGATTATGGTTTCCCTGGGCCTGATGTGGGATTTGTGAAGCTGCTGCCAACTGCGTTTTCATGTCACTGTTTCGAGTTCCTGCCCAATATAGACACACTAAATCACTCATCAGAACCCATGCCTTAATGGAGGACAGTTCAGAGGCTCTGTCCAGCACAGGAGAGATGCTGAATCTATCCACCCCCATCATTCCTTCCTCAATGGAATGTTCCATAGGCTGTACCCTCCACAATTACCCCTACCCCTGTGATGAATGGTGGAAAAACTGGATTTGACAAATAATATCTATCAGTGCTTCTTTTTTCCCAGAAAACAGTTAAATAGTTATGGTGTGACCAGAAGAAATGCACAAATGTCATTATAACATACAGGACGGATTTCAATGCTTCAATTAGAATAATGCTAAATGTCTGCGATATGATTCGTTATCGGTGCCAAAGCTCAGTGAGAGGCCAACACAGTGGTCTGGGACCTCTGCTGCTCCGTATTTAGCAGATGCTCCTATCACAGCATATTTCCTTATGAAACAGTAGACTATATTGCATAATAAGAACATAAATCCATGGTCAATAGAAGTCTCCTGTTGCTCTAGATATATGTGGAGCAGATTCACTACTACAATGAGATTCTCATCTGTCAGTCAAGCCTATATTGTGGCAGAAAGACTTGTAGGGCAGAGGTGAGGGTGTGACCTTTTTCTACATAGACTTGATTCTTGCTGCCTCAGCTTGGCGTTCTCTTGTCGGACGCCCCTGCCAGGTGCTCGCCATGGCCATTTTGCTGCTGTGCCAGTGTTGTGCTTGGCCAGATGTAGGAAGAACTGAGAGTGTGTGTTTGGGGGTTTAAGTGCTGGCAGCACTTAAACCAAACACACACTCACACACAATGCCCTGAGAGGCCCAAGGCTGTCACACACAGGTGTAATGATTTAGGGTCCAAATTAGGTTTTAGCTTTTTGCTTCTGTCTGTTTTACGTTGTTTATGGATTATTTGCTGACTGATGCAGTGGCCCCTTGTTTATACCCTGGCTGGTATACACGCAAACATGCACACATGTAAAACACTCAGGCTATTTTAAAATGTGGCATATATTGTAAATGGCTGACGCTGTATTTATACTGTATCATAAAACTTAATACATTATTACTGCAGAGACTACAGTCACTGTCTAGAAACAGCTCCAAGGACTAATAAGTCATGACATTTTCAGTCTCTGAGGAGTAGTTCTGTGTAGTTCTACCCTTGCGTATGTGTACACTGCTGTGCTACACATCACAACCTCTTGACTTTGTGCTACATTGCAGATTTGTCAGAGAACATCAGTGCAAAGTCAAGAAGTTCAACAAGCTAGCAAAGCTCTGTAAATCATGTTCCCACTCATGTGCAGTCACATCTTTTTGTTACTAAATAAACCACGGTAACCACTGTCTTCATGGATGAAAGTAAAATGTTGCCTTGTGCAGTGGTGTGACTCAGTGACATATTTTAATAATTTTTGAACAACAATGAGGTCTATGGAACAGAGGAATATGATACATCAGGCTGGATGCATGCACAGTACTTGTAAGTAGGATGAGTTCGTTATTGGTTTGGCTCTGCACATGAGACTGGTTGTCAAGAAAAATCACCAACCTTATACTTAAAGTATTAATAGTATTAGTATTAGTGATAGTAATAAACAGGGGTTATTGCACCACAATTATCCATCAAGTCTGCAGTTGTAAATGTTTTAAGTCATAACTGAATGGGTTTTGGTTGGATTGTTCCACAGCTGCTCTGCATCTCTTTTCCAGATGGTAAGACAAACCTGAAGGTCAAACTGTCCACTGGACTGGACTCCTGATGAATTCATGCATCGACTACAATTTAAAACAAAATGTCATGTTAGATAAAGGAAGATAAACACCAGGAATTGAGAAAAAACTATCACTAAAGTATAAGCATCACTAACTTCTCATAAGTAATTAAGAAAGCCATTAATAAAAGTACAACCCTTTTATAAGATGGCCTTATTAGAATGTGGTGACAGACTGACACAATGATCTATGAGATTGTAAATATTGTGAATCGTGAGATAAATTAAGTTAAAAAATTGTCTGTTTCAAGTGTCTGTCACCATGTGAGCTATATTCCTCCAATACCTTTCTTCTTTGAATTAATAGACAATAACTCTGACACTAAAAAGGCCTCCTGGCAAATCCCTGAATAGCCGGTGGCAGCTTATCTGCCACAACAGGAGCTACCTTGAATAACCCTCTTTCTGCTTTCTCATTCTTTTTCTCCCTTTTTCCCTTACACAGCCACATTTTCAAACACGTATCCCTGCAGCTGCAAAAACACACACTCGTGCATGCATGCACAGACATTATTAAGCTAATTTGAAGCTGATGTCAAGCCTTTAAAGAGATTGTAGTTGCTCCCCAAGCTTAGAAAGAGGTTCATCCCGTGGAGATATTTTAATGAAGGACTGCTGATCTACATAAGCCAGTAAGCAGGAGGTCATTGGCCATTACCTCAGTTCATCCCTTTACCAATACCTTTAAATGTCTTTTCAAACTGCCCTAAAGGAAACATGTTGCTGTTTTATATAACCTTGCTTTGAGATGTACTGTGTTATAGATATCAATGTTATGACCTGAATGCTCCTCTTTTTTACTCTTTCCCTTGTGTAACTTTTTATGTATCGTATGGTTTTTATCATGTGAAATTGTTGTATGGTGACACTGCTTATGCTGCCATCTTGACCAGGACTCCCAGGAAGAAGAGATCTTGTATTTCAATGGGAACTTCCTGGCTAATTAAAGGATAAAAATGAATGAGTAAATAAATACATAAATAAATAAATAAAGCCCTAACTCTTCCTCTCATTTCTTTTCTCTTTCTTTCCCTACATCTTTGGCAAAGCCCATTGGCCGCTTTGTGAAAATTGGTCATTATTTTTTTTGCTTTTCCTTGACATCCATTCCCCTTGCTATTCATCTCTATCCTCAACCTGTATTCCACCTTGTATCTCTTCATAGCTCAGTGTGAAGCCTGCATCTGTGTCGAACAAAGATGAAATGAAGATGAACAGCATCTTGGCTCATCCGTGTAAAAGGCAGCTGGCTAAATACCCCCTCCGGGCACCTCTGCTTGGTCGGACCATATAAAACTAGCCTAATGACAGTTCTGGAGTTAGCTCAAGCATCAACATCAGTCTTACAGCTAATGGGATGTGACTGGCCAGAGTGTAGCCTAATTTTCACCACCAACCATACAGCACCCTCAGTGTGAGCCTCTTTAAAGCACCCACATCAACCGACTTCACTCCTCTGCTGCAGAACTGTGCCCCACGATCTGGTGATGTATGATATCATAGTGGAATATGTGTGTAAATATGTGTATATCTGCATGTGTATGTGTGCAGACGAGCGAGACAACTTGCAACATGAAGACTGCACTTGGCAGCACCTCCTTATATGCCATTCAAACAAAAGTGTTTTGACAGCAGACATGAAGATTCGGCAAGGCTTTGGTTTCTCTGACTGTCTGTTGTCATTTGAGGTTTTTAAACACAGTTTCTGCTCCCAGAATGGTGGGAATCTATCCCAAGTTTGAATACAGAAGTCTTTTGACCAGGTCTTACTTTTTAAGGACTTCTCTTGTTGTAGCGCAATAGTATAAGTTAAAGAAGTTAAAAGGGAGTTTAAAGCCTCAGAATAGATCCAGAGAACTGACACCAGGATTTTCTTCAATTCCAATAAAATCTCTGCAATATTCAAACTTGTAGAAATTTAAAGTGTAGAATTCTCACTTAGATTACCTGTGAAATGTTTTATATCATTCCCATATGTCAATCTTCAATAAACTGCTGTCTTAACAAGACATATTTATTATCTACTTCTTAAAAGAGTAGTTTAACATGTTGGGAAGAACACTTATCACCTTTCCTGCTGAGAGTTGGATGAGACAATCAATACCACTCTCATATATTTACGCTAACTTCAGACTTAGATGGAAAACAGGGAGAAACAGCTGGCTAGCTCTGTCCAAAGGTAACAAAATGCCCCTGCCGCCACCTCCAAGTGAGGTTCAGACTGACATTAGCTCTGCGTGTAAAAACTCAGCCCTCTCATTTATTTTATTCAACCATTGCTGTCGGGTGTTGCATTGGTCAATGACATATAGTACCAGTCAAAAGCTTGGGCATGTTTGCTAATTTATGTGTCTGCGATTTTTATTGATACTGTAAATACAAGTGCACATTCTTGGTTGATGACTTTGAATGCCATGTTTCCTCTGTTTACCTTGCAGTTGTCAACAGTAACAATCTGTGCTAACTTTCCAGAGTTGCAATATCCTGTTTGTGAGGATTACAAACCACTGTGTAGTGTTTTGGTGTTTGATTCACCGTTAAATGCATAAATCTGTAACTTCAATTAGACTTCCTGGATTGTATTTCAATGTCTTACTTGTACCTTAAACAACCCCCACTGATGCAGCCCCTTGTGTTGTTTTATTGCAGGGCTGTTTTCGGTCAGAATGCAGCCTAAAGCTCACTGCTTAATACATTGCATCTTGTTGGTTCAATCCGTAAAAAAAACAATAAAAACATCAAGTTGTGGTTTTATGGTGGGTTAAGTGACTGAATATAATTGGCTGGGAGCAATGACTTTCTTAAATTTTCACTGGTTGCCTGGCAACCTCACATTGACTGCATTTACATGCACATTAATATCTTGTTTATGATCAGGGTTTTAGGAGTATCTTGGTTATGTTTTGTGCATATAAACACCTTATCCTGTTTTCAGAAACCTGGATATATTACCTGGAGCACTCCAATAGAAACCAGGATACTGTCACATGTAAACACCTTATCCAGGTTTTTGAGCATTCTTTACTGGTACAGAGCATAGTGACATAGATGTTGAAAAATTGAGATACAACTGGAGACAGATGATCAAAAGCCTGGATACTGTTAGAGTCATGTAAACACCATATCCAGAATATGATTAAAACCAGGATAACATTCATCTAAAAAGTATTTCTATGTTAAGCTAAATTAGCTGGCTGTAGGCTCTGTCATATTATGGTGGACGAATAAGAGTGGTATCAATCTTTGTCAAACTGTTGCTGTGACATCTTCAGGAACTTTTGATCTACAAGCATCCAAACTCAATCAGTGGGGATAACTGTCCATGTGCTCTCAGTGTCCAGATTACCCCAACAGAAATGTTGAACAAAGAAAAGGCAACAGAAAGAGACAAAGGGAGCTGTCATTACTATCTGATGTGACCCGAGAGCTCACATTCAGGTACGAAACTATGAATGGAGTGAGATCATCTCGGACCACAGTGAGTAACAAGCAGGAAAGGAGTGAGTGCATTCAACGTTGTCCCCCCTCCGAACTTTAGTTGATCAATTAACTCCATTATGTTAATCTGGGATGCACTCCATGTTCCCTGTGGCTCTCAGTCCACCCAGAAACCCGGGGATGAGCCAAGACACAGAGGACGGGGAGACAAGTTCATCTCCTGATGAACGGTGAATGAGGTCATCAAATGAGGAGCCCATGACCATCCGTTTTCCTGCGAGGTCACCTCAGGCTGAGACACAGCTTGGAAATACAGCAGATGCCCTAAGACTGACCATGTTGATGTCTTTAAAGAAGACACGCAGAAATGAGATTTCTCAGACTGTCCAGTCGATTTTTATTTGGGTTTTCATTTGCCAAGGCTTTAATGCAGCCCAGATTCTTTGTGCAAGATACCATTTAAACCTGATGCACTGGGGGGTAGCATCAAACACGCACGCAGTTTTACATGTAAATGTACACCCAAACATGAACCAGTCACACAAAGCTACTAAACAAAGATGCCATTCTTGGTTCCACTACATCCAGGTGAGTGATAACATCTGCAGCTCTTAAGAGCAAACAAAGCAACACGAATGAGCTTTTGTGTTGTGTGTCAGAGAGATTGTGGCTGTGGTAAGAGAGGCATCCCAATGGTGATTCATGACAGTTTAGGGCCCAGGGTCCATTGCTTTGAGCTGACACACCACATCAAGAACACTTCAATGACCCAGAGAAGCAGCCGTGACTAAAAATAAAGAGGCAGAAAGGCCAAGAATAGACTCGGCATGAGAGGAAGGAGTGAATTACTGCCGCGATAAGCCATGATTCCTACACATGCACTTGGATCATGATGTGGCGGGGGCACGCAAATTGGTACCAGCTGTGTGGCCTTGGAGTATGCCGCTGCGGACAGAAGACAGGGTCCAACTATGTGGATTAATCATTTACTCATATAACACAGCCACGTTGGAAACCTCAGGCACTCACTGCATTTATCTCCATTCATGTGCGGGGGCACTCATGCCTGGCTTTGCCCTGGAGTGGGCGTGCGTGCATGTGAGCATGCGTGTGACATAGAAAACAATGCCAGCCTCAGTGCCCACCACCTAGTCCATTAGGGTTGCAGAGAGGGAATGCTCGTTCAGTGGATCAATCATCTCAGCACTCCGAGTCATGAGCAACATGATCGTTATAAGACACCCCCTTTTCCTCCTCCCCTTGTCCACCACCCCATCCCATCTCCCACTATAATGCTCTCTATTGATATTGCAAAGAGTCTTGGTGTCATTCTGTATCCAAGTTTGGCTTTCAGAAACCATTTGGCCCACATTTTGGTTTCAGATGCATTCCAGAGATTTAGCACCCAGTTTTCTAGGAATAGCATATTCTGGGAACACTCCCCTTTACAGTATTTCACAGAACTATATTTCATTGGAATTTTTTGATTTAGGAAAGTGTGATTTTGAGAGTCTAGCCAGTGAGAGAACCAGCCAACAAATAAAGTTTATTGCCTTGAGAAACGCAGACCTTCAAGGAAAAGCTGAGATGTCAGTAAAGTCATCACTGTAGTGCTAAGGAGGCTACATCCACACTGAATGTTATGGATGTGCAACACCTACTGCCAGGTCTTATAAAATGCTGAGTTCATATACAGAGAATCACACACCTAATTTTACAGATGGAGGTTAAACACTCAGCATCATGATGACAACATTTTAACGGCTGCATACACATGCACCCACATACACAAAAATCATTGCCTCTTTGAGTTGTTGGTTTACAGGACAGGACCCCCATGTGTTACTCAGTGAAGCCTCTGTTTATAGTGCTGTTTTTACAGGTCTATAAAATATTAGTCTGAACCACTCTGCTCTTGTGTGTGTGGAAAAGCCACATCTGAAGCCTGCTGGTTTGTCATGAGTGGCTGTGGGGAATAAGAGCTAATGCCGTGGCTTGGGACCCTTCCTATAACAACACAGCCTCCTTCGAGGGTCCCACCATGACAGCCAAGACCACTGCTCGGGCCTTGCCTGCTGTATATATTTCAAACATCAAACAAGCTACAGGGGACCCGTGCTGTGTTTACTGACCAACCTGTCTGGCCTGTTGCCAAGAGCAGTTCTCACATAAGTCATTCCTCTGACATCACCACATGTCTCCGCTTGTGAGGGTTGGTAGGTAGACCTGTGTAGAGATATAAGAAACCATCTCAGACAAAAGTAACTGTGCATTCATCAGTATATCCGGTCAAGACAGACAGACACGTTTGATGAAACTGGCCTCATGTCTGCCCGTCTACAGTGACCTTCAGCCTGTCCCTGTCTGTCTTTCATTCTGTCCTTTATGTCTGTATGTGCATTACATTCTTTTCCATCGTAACAGTTTTACAGGCTTCCTCAGCTCTTGCTGAAAGAATATCTTTGTTAGCTGACTGGATTATAATAATCCCCTAAATCAGCTCTGGCTCCACAGGCGATGCCACTAAAGCTACTCCCTCCTGAGACCAGGACCACTGTTCCTTTATCAGACTGAGAGAGATAGAGCTAGAAAGTGACAGAGAAGAAGAAAAGCACACATCTTTATTCATCTGTATTCATTTATTCACCACTCCCCGCAGAGTCAAATCAGTTCAAACACAAACTTTTAATCAATTTCTACCAGATATAGCAGCACAAACAGAAACCAAAATGGTCCATGTATAAGCTCTCAACAGATTTCCATTTGCAAAGCCAAGAGCTCTGCTCATATTGTATCTGTGGAGGGAGAAGCCAGCTCACATCATGACAGGTAAACTTAAAACCAACAGTGAAGAGAAATTCAACCTTGCAGATTTTCTTATTTGTTTTTCTTGGATAGACTGTGCGTAAGTATACAAACCAAAAATGCAAAAAGGATTTTGTTTTTCTAATGAAAAGCGTTCTCCCGCCTCTGTCCGCAGACCAGCACAACTAATGCATCTAATGCTTTGCACATCATTACAAGGAGAATGTTTGGAATCTAACATACACACAACACATAAACAGACTGAGTTATATTTGTATATTCAATGAATAACTGCGTCTCTGAAAAATGTAAATAACTCAAAAAGACAAACTGAATCTGTAGAGGGGATATAAACTATGAGAAAATAAGAAAGTGAGAGAGAGGGAGGGACAGAGGGAGGAAGAGGAGAATTGGACAATGAGGTATTATGACGGAAGATGGCCTGGGGCACAGAATCTGGCATACACACCATATGCACCACTTTGCGCACTGCATGCATGCATTTACCACACTCACACGCGCACACGCACACACACACAAACACACACACCGTACATAGTGTATCCCATCCACCAACCCAGCAGGAGGAATGCGGGTCCAGTAAATATCTAGAAGGGGAGAGTTGACAGATGGCAGTCCTGAACACAATAATTACCACATACTTCCCACCACTGTGCATGTCTGCTACATCCTCAGCTCCTCAGGCCAACATGCTCTAACCCAAACCAACAGCGCACATTCAACCAGCGAAGAGCCCACACTGCAACTTCATCCAGCTTAGGTCTCACAAAGAAGCCTGGCTCTGGATTAGCAGCTAAATCTAACCCACAACACATATAAAATGGCTAGCTGTTCACCAGAAGCATTAGCCCACAGACATACAGGCCAACTCGTATCAAGCTAACGTATTAAGCTAACTCATATCATGTGACACCACAGCCTAGATCAGCTCTGACCACAGAAGCCTATAACCACAGAGGCACCGGGGGAGCCATTGTCTGCCTCTCTCACCAAACCTACCGTGACAGGCTCCACTAAGACCACGTTTAGCCCCCGGGCCGCTTCTCACACCATAAACGCTCAACTTCAATTCACTAGCTGTCTGCAGCTCCCATCCAACCCACAGGTATGACTATGCACGCTGGAATGGCCAAGACAGCGTAATCATTAGATTGGGGGTTGGAATCCGCAACCATGAAGATGAGTGGCGCCCACCGTCGCAATGTCATGAAAACTAAGCTGCACCTCGCTGCGCTGAGGTTCTGTGGACCTTAAAAATGTCTCGCTCTGCCATGTGGTCTCCCTTGCTAGAAAGTTCAGAACAAAACAAGAGGTTCACGCTGTAGAAAGACATCAATATTGCAACAAGTACTTACGGGTCCAGTTTATTTCTACTTGTTGCACAAGAGCAGCAGAGCTTTAAATGTTTACACCAGAGTTCTCAACCACGGGGTCGAGATGCTATTTGTGGTTGTTTAATAAGCAAACGGGGTCACAAGAGATTTGTCAAACTTATACATGAATGTCTCATATATTTTTATTAAAAATAATGAGCTTTAAATAGATCAAAATGTCTATGTAGTGTATTTGGAACTTCCGCTATGATCTTAAAAACAGCATTTTCACATTCTTAAACACACATGACAACAATTCATGTAGTTATGAGAATTTGGGGACCTAAAAACTGGGCCAGAGAGGTTGAGAAACTCTTGTTCAGACATAAAAAAAGAACTTAGCCTCTTGCCTTGAAATTCAACCAACCACACAGAGAACAGATTTATTACATGAGTCAATAAGGTGCTCAGAGGCAATGGATAAGTAAGGGTTTAAGGGATAGATAAGGGATTGTGAGCTGGATAAAAGTGTGTACTGTGTGTGCACAAACGACTGAAGGCAGTCTGATCCCTCTCTCTCACTGTGATCTTTCAGCACAAAGTAATGATGAAGGATGAACGGGCCTTCCAGGGTTCACTGAGTTGGTCTACAAGCACTCCACTGACCCCCCTCTGTGCTCTCAGCTCTGATGCTTGGCCATGCAAGGAATGTTCACACATACGGATACAAACACAAACATTCAGGCACAGCCTGAAATCTGGTAGCAGGTTATCTAACATTCCTGACCTGGAAGACATCGGCTAATATTAGAGTCTGATCCTCACCAGAAAAACTGAAGCGCTGGTTGTTTTGTCAAATGCCTAAAATGACCTATGTTTATGATTTTCTGACAAGGACGTGTGAATTATGACTGTTGTTTGTCAGAAGCATAGGTGGAAGCAGTGTGATGTTGGTATCACAAAACCTCTTAGGCAACAAGTCTGGGTGGATGTTTGACACCAGCAACACCGCTGTTGGCATCCTGTTTACTACCAGCTGCAAACCTTGTTTTATTTTAACCATGACCATATTCTTCCCCAAACCGTCACCAAGTCATTTTTTAACCCCAAACATAATCTCATCCAATTTGAACAAAGAGGTTCTTAGCCAAGCCAGTGGCATGACTGTAGAGATGATAATATGAGTCCAGTTGTCTGTTGGTTGAGTGGGTCCAGAATGAAATATCTTAAGTGCGTTGCCAAGGAATGTTGTACAGATATTCAAGGTCACCAGAGGATGAATCTTTCTGCCTTTTTTTGATCCCCTGATTTTTCATTGATTTCAGCTGTCCAAAGAATAATCTCAATATGTACAAAACTGATTGGCACATAATTTGGCACACACAACTCATGTCCCTATTAGGATTAATCATATCAATTTGGTGATCCCAGATTTTTCATCTTTCATCTTCATCCGATAAAATTTTAGATTAAAAACAATTGGTTTATGACCAAATACCTGCAAAACAGTCCCTTTAGTCTCAGTTGTACTTATAGTTTAGTGCTAATTAGCAAATGATCGTATGCTACAATGTTAAACTAAGATGTTAAAGATGATGACATGGCATTTTGTCATTGTCAGCATGTTAGTTAGAATTCAACTCAAAGCAGGGCATGGCTGTAGACTGTCTTGTTTAACCTAATCTACAATCTCTCCATAGCCATAACTGAATTAGCTGAAGCATTCATCATCTGTGCTGATGCAGAGGTTCAAATCACTACAGGGTGTCCATGTAGAATTGACACTGCACTGTTTCTTGATTTAGGGATTACATCACAGACTTGCTCATTACACTTGAACTACTCCTTTATTGTTGCTATATTTGAAGGCGTGCATGGAAAGGTGGGTATATATGTACTTCTGAAACAAATAAAAAATATAATGTACAGAGTATAAAAACAGTGACTATTATTATGTTTATGCATATATTAAGGAGGAAATCAGCTAAAGTGATGAAAATTAGCCTAGTGCAAGAAATAGTTCAACCAAACTACTCCAAATATATAACAATACATATGATTCATCATTACTACTACGCACAGCATAAAGAGAAATTGTGATATATAATAATTATGAGCTATAACATATTTTTAACTTAACTAATTACTACACACCAACTGTGTTTTATGTGGGCCACTTCTACATGGAACAAAAAAAAATATTTTAAACTGTAATATAAACTCACTTACTTTGTTGTGCATGCACAATGGACAGCACAGCAACACAATAAGGCAATTCATGTCCCAAAACCAAGCTGTCTAATACTTTCTTCTGCATGAGGTGGATGCCTAACATTTGCTAACACACTTTCAATGAATACAAGTTAAAGCTGTGTTTTGTATATGATTGCTAGAACAAATGGCCATTTTTTTCACAGCTGCCTCCAAATTCACACTGGGTGTGAACAGCTATGAAACTATAATACACTATTATGTTTTATCTGGTAGGGGAGATAGGGTTATAAGTTTGGCCAAAGGTCTTGTGTAAGTCCTGTTCTTGACCTGCACATGTGCTGACCAAACCCTGTTGTCAGGGCCTGGGAAGAGCCGGGTCATATTTCCCTATTATTTTGAATACGGCAATATTCCGAATTTGATACAGGTCATGTAAACAGCATATTATGTTTGGATATTCTGAATTAGGCCTTGTTCTGAATGTAGCATTTTCCAATTAAGATGTAGGATTTGTCGATATTATTCACATTTTAGGAGCATTCTTTAGACATGTATACAGCACATTCAGAATACGTGTCTCAATTAGGGTTTGCACTGCACTTTGCAACACACAGCCTCTTGTCTGTTTACGGTTAGCTCTGCATTGTAAACAAACCAACAACCCAGCAGTTTGCAAAGGGTGGGATAGAGATGCAAGGAAAAGTCCACATTTGTGGTCGGATATCAACAGGTTTTAGATTTGCAAATATCGCAATGCCGACCTTTTCAAGAAGGTGGTTAAATGAATGAAAGAGAGAAGCTGTGTTTTCACAGTTGAACAAGTCCACCAACAGTGGAAAAAAGCCTATTTTGACTCAGAGAAGTAAGATGGCACAAGTGGATCCAACCATTCCAATTTTCCATATTTTGACATGATAATCGGAGTATGCACAGCTGCATATAAACAGGAACATTAGTGGAATATTCATTTTCATTAGCCATGTACACAGTTTGGTAGGAATATTGTCTTTTTTGGAATAAAGGCAAAAGCCAGAATATGGTGTGTATGTAAACATAGTCAATGATGAGCCCTGTGTCTCTAACCTTTCCTTAGTTTGGATCTCCATTTCTGTCTAGCATGGAAACTCGTTAAGTAAGTTTAGTGTCTTTAAAGGGTTCTGCTAGAAGTTGGCTGTGACTGCCACCAATTCTGGGTCTACTCAGGGTATATCACTTAAGGCAGAGACATGTCCTGCCACCCCATGAGGAAACAACTGGGGGTTTTATGGGGTCCATGTTTCAGATCCATAGTGACCGCTGAAGTGTGGTCACGAAGCTTTGAATTGAGAATGCCTTTGATCTCCTCTAGAACTATTCACAGAACCTCTGTGAAGAGTCTGTGTTCCAAGGGGTAAAGCAACCCTGATAATAAAGGGCACCTGGTGGGTCGAAGGCAAATCTGATCTGTTGACTGACCAGTTGAAGTCAGGGCTCTAGGGCAGCAAAGGCTTCCTTCAACTCTTTCTCTCCTCCCTTAAAATGTATCCCCTGGTCACACAAAATCTCATGAGACTGTGTGCACCTAGAGATAAATAATCTCAGAGCCATGGGTAATGAATCAGTGTCAGTGCCTGAAAGTAAGTCCAAGTACGCTTCTCAAGATGTTAAATACTTGAAAAGTACAACCCCCCTTTTTTCCCCCATTGTTCATCCAACTTTGATGTGATATGGGCTGAAGCAGTATACTCCACTTGAGTAGAACACTGGTTTAAAGATACACAATCTTGTAGGGCGAAGGTCTGCCATTTGGGTGGATGTTCAAGGAATATCCTTTCTGGTCCAGGGTGATACAGGTTATAGTCCTGTATGATCAGTTTGGTGGTTGGGTGACTGATGTCGAGAACAATTGGGTGGACCTCATCTTGTTCCAGATCTTTTGCAGCTCTAAGACAGCCACCTACACTAATAAACTGTGTAGCAGGGTCAAACTCAGGGTAGAGTGAAAGTAGCCAACTAACT
Source organism: Scomber japonicus (assembly GCF_027409825.1). Classification (NCBI taxonomy): domain Eukaryota; kingdom Metazoa; phylum Chordata; class Actinopteri; order Scombriformes; family Scombridae; genus Scomber; species Scomber japonicus. The sequence continues at coordinate 11,765,273 of NC_070585.1, forward strand.
GAGGACGCTGGTTTGTTTGCTTGTAAATGAGCAAATTCCTGAGGGAAAGAGTCCATCTGTGCTTGATGAAGTGCTACCAATTCTACCTCTTTAAAGCCATTGGTGGTTAGCTGGTCTGCCAGCCCATTGAGCTGGCGGGCATATGACATAATAAATCCAGTGAGGTTAGCAGACTGCAGGGTCGGGCAGTTAAACCACAGAAAGTGGGTTTCTTGATCTCATCTTGCTGCTGGATTGGGGAAGAAGAGGTGAGTTGAGCCTATGGTTGGGTGATAAGACAAGGAAGGTGGGCCTTGGGCTACACCTATCTGGCCCTGTCAGTTCTTGGAAAGGCTTACCTCTTGGGATGTCATAAGCTACAGCCAGGCGTCAGGCTTGGTCATGTCCTGTATTTCTGCCACCCGAGTTCCTACAAACAATTTTGCTCACCTGGTTGTTATCCTGATGCTTTTCAGCGAGTATGGTCATGGAATCTGTGTATGGTTGTTTAGTTCTGCGCTGGCGTAGCATATTGGTAGGCAGAAATTCTGACAGTCCTTAAGATCATTCATTGGCAGCTTTGGGTCATCCCATTCTCTCTTCATGGTCCACAAACACTTTACCAGTAGTTTGTTTCTGGTCGTGAAGGGAACTGTATAACCCAGAGGATTGTACTGGCTAACTGGGATCCTGTAAATATTGCACACTGTGATCACTGTGTGCAGGCTAGAGTCTGGCAGTGCCACTGCAAGCAAAGGGTAGACTCTTGGGTGTCCTTATCTCTGCAAGTGACCCACAGCTTGCATCTGTGTTACCTAGCGTCATGTGGCAAGTGGCTGATGACCAATGATAGATTGGAAGCCCACTGTTGCAAGTCAAAGCCCCCTGCTGCCAAGAGAGTGTATAACTTACCAACAAGATGTTTGATCCCTCATGGATCCCTACCAACTGGCTATTGTCAAACACAGGGTAAATGTTGCACAACATGAGCTGCATGTGGTCTCAAAAGGGAGGACCTGTCATTCTTAGATGGTTGGTGAGCTGTCTGCAGCACCTGATGGAATATACCCCAGGATGTCACTATTTAAGTCAGTGGCATGCTCCCTTAAGTTGAGGGGAACAGTAAGTAGTTAGGGTCCCAAGATTAGTCCTGGTAGCAGGAGCTCCTTAAGCTGAGTACAGTTTGAGTACATAACTGTCCTGCCCAAGCAACCAGCAGTAAGCTCAGGGTTTTTCTTAAATGTCTTATCAATACTCTTCAATTGTGGTACAGCTGCCTCTGGCGGTGCTCTCAGCTATGTCATGTCCTTTACCCTGAGCATTGATGTTGCATACCTGTCAACGTCATCTGTATTGACCCTCATTGACCTCACTGTCTTTTCTTTATGCAGGTTGATGACTGCCTGGTCTTGTTGGAATCTGTTTGCGAGTGTTTCACTCTGATAAGGAAGCACATCCGTTTCCCAGAGCTTTTCCACTTGAGCATAACGTCCAGTGGAGGGGGAGGCTGATGTGAAGAGGCACTAATGTTGCGAGTGAGAGGGCATGAGTTTGAGCCCTTCAGATGGCCCCTGAAGAGTCCATAATGAACATGTTCTTACGGCTGCTGGTCCTCCTGGAGGCCTAAATCATGTGGGCTCAATGGGAGTGATTAATTAAGGACAGTCTGGGCCAATCAGCAGCACTGGATGTACCTTGGTTCATATGGTTGAGCAGACCAGCCAGATGCTTGTGTTTACAGTGCATCATCTTTACTGGATGGGTGTATTCTGTTAGTCCCAAAGGTTTGGCAGTACACATGTAAACATGCATGTTTAACAATGGACACTTTCTTTGGGTCTGCAAGAAGAGATACAGCAAAGGAAACAGCGGAACCTTGAAGGACCTGCAAATCATGCCTTACTGTGCATAAAGTCAACTTCTCTGGGCCGGTGCTCTAAGTTCCAGTGGTCTCTCTGTGCCAAAAAAGACAGGAGTACTCTTCCCTACCTGCTGGGTGTCCTTGTGACCAAACAACCAAGGAACACACTGCAACTGATGTGCCGCCAAATAAAATAATGTATTACAAACAGTAAGTACAATGGATTTTAAAGCTGTTCGGCTGACATTACAATAAAAAAAAAAAAAAAATGAAAATTATATATAAAATATAATACTAAAAATAATAAGTATGATAATGAAAAAAAGTACACTGGTCAAAAAATATTTAAAAATGTGCAATACTAAAACTAAAATGTTGAAAATGTTAAAATGTACAGTAGAATACTAAAACTATAAAATGTTGAAATGAAAAAACGAATGAACCATGACCCTAAAACTGTCCATTGCTCCGCATCTTCTTTTGGGGGAGGAGAGGAAGTTGCCTAATGTTTGTGTGTCCCAGGGAATGTAACTGAACACTGACATGGGGATATGCTGGCCCTTTTTCGTTGTGGGGCTCATTGGGTCATCTGCTCATTGGTTTGATGGTGACACTGTGTACCCTCACTAGGTTGAACATGGTAAGCTAATTCTGGGTCGGGAGCAGTGGAAAGATGTATCATGGGATCATGTCAGCTCTTTGATTGGTCAGATATGTGCTGTTTGTGGGCATGAACTGGCGAATATGTAAGTCTGTCTTTTTTTGTAAGCTCTAGATGAGGAGATGTCTCTCAGTGTAAAGGAGGTACTGTCTAGCTGCTTCCGCTGATGTTCAGGCCACCTGTGTGATTACTCTGGAGTGCAGAGTGAGGAGCCTTTCAGTTCCAGCCAGTTCCCAGTTCAGCCTTTCAGCTGCTGTGACTCGCAATATGCTGAAAACATCTAGGGACTGGCTGGCCCTATTGCCAGAACCTTGTCTATGACCATGCACCCATGCACCCATGAAGTTGATTTGGATGAACCTGCAGCACTGACAAAATCCTTATCATCTTCTTCTTGGTTGGGCAACTTGGTTGTGATGATACTTCAGATACCCTGGACCAGTGAGGTCATAATTGACTAAATGCACAACGAGTCATGTCTGCTTACGCGCCCCAACTGCAGGGTCTGCTTGCTCTTGTTGCGATATTGCTTTATTAATCCACTCATCCAGCTAGAAGGACAAACGAAAATTACCTCAAGGATATTATTTATGCTGATGCTAAGTGTTACATCACCACAAGGTGTCGGATTAGAACCAGCACACTCACTGTTTCTTGGTTGAGATTTTAAATCACAGTCTTGTTCATTTCCAGTTTCCTTTATTATAGCTATATTTGAAGGTGTGTAAGGAAAGGAGGGTATATATGTCATTGTGAAACAGATACAAATAAAATGTACAGAGTATAAAACCCAGTGAATATCATTATGCCTATGCGCATATTATGGAGGAAATTATGATAACAAAATGATTACTATCAGTGATGAAAATTAGCATAGTGCAATAAATAGTTCTACCAAACTATGAGTTAGCTAACTCTGAGTATGAAACAGCAGTGAATAATAATGTCAATGCACATTATTAAAAAAATTATCACAAAATAATGAATATAATTAATTTACTAATTAAAATGAGCAAAATAATGAATATAATTAATTTACTAATTAAAATTAGCCTATTGCTAAGTAGTGCTGCACAATTAATCTAATAGCAATCGCGATGTTAGCCTGTGCAATTATATAACTGCAAAAGAGACTTTAATCACAAAAGAGACATTTAAATTAAATTCAAATTAAATGTCTGCTTGACAGACTGCACTTAGTCTCTGTGTAGTCAGAAGGGTTTAGTGCATGGTCACATGACTTGCCGGTGTGCAGACCACAGACCAGGTTGAAATGCAAGCTAATGAGCAGGCCGACACTGAACTGGTTGCCAAAAAAACCCTGCAACCTCTGTTACATGGTGATATTTTGGATTCAAGCTCAGCCACATTGAGCAGAAAGAGATACTCTGTAAAACATCTTAAATGAAAGTCTCTACGTCACGCGACAATACAAAGAATTGATATCAGCAGCTTAAACAGCACAAAGTAAAATATGAATGCATCACAGTGACAGCACTAACTAATAAAGAGACGACTTCAGACCAACATGTAAACTAAACAAAACACAAACTGACTCCATAACATAGCTACTGCTCAGCAAAAAACATGATGCACCTATACTTGGTTAGCAAAGAGGGACTTGAGGATCACACCAATGACAACGTAGCCTTGGGCTTGAAAGAAGCATTGGCTGCATGTGTGAGGAGCGTCAGGTCATTATCACAACAGATAACTGCATTAACATTGTGAAAGCAGTGGAGCTTAATCAATGAACATAAACTTCACCTTGCTATTTATAAAGTAAGATTCACAAAATCATCAGTAATTATACACTCACAATACGATTTTGTTTATCATATCGCAATCACAATATTTTCCACAATAATCGCAATATGACTTTTCACCAATAATCGTGCAGCCCTATTGCAAAGAATAGTTCAACCAAACTGCTCCAAATACACAACAATGCAAATGATCTCTAATTACTACTATAAACAGCATAAAGAGGAAGTGTGATATAATTATGAGATTTAAAAAGATTATAACATTTAAATTCACAAAGTACTACAATGCAAGCCTTAATTGGGAACACCAACATGTCATACAATCTGTGTTTCATCATTCGCCATGCATCACAGTGTTTGAGTGCAATCATAGCAAGTAACCAAGAATAAATTCTTACATGGTCCACTTCATGGTCATAGGGGTGGGAAATTCAAAATTGTCTTAAAAATTGTTTTAAAAGCATGCATCAGGTTTATGTTTATATTTTGTGTTTATGTTGGTTTTATAACATTTGAAATTACATTTGCTCTTTTTCTTTAAACCAAAACTAAGACTGAATGCTGCTGAAAATGTTGCAACCACAAAAGTGGTGCAACCACAAAAGAATCATAATTAGATATTTAGTCCACCTACAGTGTATTTAAGTGCACTAAATATTTAAAAATATTTACTTCACTTTAAAACATCAAATGAAAAAAAACTAATTTGGAGTATTTCTTCATTTAAATGTAATGTTTTTTCTTCAATGTTGAGCACAACATATTCTAAAAACAACTGATATTTCTAAATAATTGTGTGACAAATGGTGTAACATTTGTTAAAAACCATAGTGTTGGATTGCAAAAGTGGATTACATTTATTCCATATTTTAGTTCACATTTATTTTCTTGTATATAATCAGATTTCTATTAATAAATACTGGTTACACCAATGGGACACTGGGTTGCATCAATTGGTGTAACCAGTATTTTTTCGTAAATATCTGCCTGACCATATTCCTTCAGTCAAACATCACTGCTTGTTGAAGAAATGGACACAGAAAATCAAATATGACTAGAAAAAGGAATATCTGACAACAAGAAACAATTAGGGTTAACTCCTATTACTTGTATTATATTTTAAATTCAGTGAAGAAACAATCATTGTAATTTCATGTAATGAAATAATGTCCTCTACTGTATATTCAGTGCTGAATTTTTTTTTTGACAACAATCATGGTAACTTTAACATTTAACCTGTGTTGTATCGTAGAAAGAAAAAAATCACCTGACAACAACTAATAAGTGTCTTCTATTGTGAATACAGTTGATAACATTCAATCTGACAATAAGAATTTAGGTAAACGTATCTTTAAAAGATAGGTCTGAGCAGAGAGAGAGAGAGGGAGAGAGAGAGAGAGAGAGAGAGAGAGAGAGAGGAATTTGTTTCAGTCCTCCGTCTGGATATTAGAGGTTGTGACTCAGAGATGATGTTATCATATGTTAGGTCAGGTGAAGACATTCCTCCCACCCAGCTTTTTCATGCAGAAGCATTCATGCATGCTCTGTGACAAGCCACTTTTTCCTTTTTACAAAATGGCATCTAATACATTTTATTTATTTTGTTAGATTTTGTTTTTGTTTTGTTTTTATTAGTTATAAATTAATTAATTAATTAGAAATTAATTAAAATTAGGTTTTTTTTAATGATACATCTTTAATTAAACTACTGATATCTAACAAAATGATCATCATAAACTACTAATATTTGACAACACTGTCCTCAAATGATGTAAGCACTTTTGACATGTCATTTTAAAATCAAATTTGACACCTGTGTAAGCACATGGCTTTGGTTTCAATATTTGAAATGTATTTCTTTAAAAAATAAATATTCACTTTAATTCATTCCTATGAATTATCAATGTTTTTCTAGGTTCACGCCATTTGACATGTGAACTGAGCAAACCTGACCAAGTCCAAAAAAACATCAATTTCTGAGTAATTGTTAAGAGTTTCTAACAGTTGTGATCATCAGGGGTCCTTCTCTGTAAAACCACTTCCTGTTATATGGTCTTCTTCACAATTTAAACAAAATGGGCTCTTAAATGGTGGTTACATTACAAGACACTTCATATGTGACATGTGACTTGACATGATTCCCCAAATTATATTTAATATTTGGAACAACTGTAGCAGAAAAAGCAGAAATGTTATATTGGGTCCACAAGAAAAGAATGTGTGCAAGGTATTGATGTGTTTATTTTCAAATTTTAACCCTTTTAAATTTGATTGAATTTGAATGAAACCACGTGGGAACAAAAAACTAGCATTACATCATTGACCCATAGAACAAAAAAGTCTTTAAAACTGTAATATAAACTCTATGATTCAAAGCAAAACCATACATATTGGCAATTAACAAGTCCACTACATTAACAAAAAGAACAGAAAGACCATCACCACTTCACTTGTACACACATACAATGAACAGCACACCAACAAAATCAGCCAATTGAAGATCCAAAACCAAGCTAATACTTTGTTTTACCTGCACAAGGTAGATGCATACCATTTGCTAACACACACTCAATTAATAGTAATTAGTGCTTCACTATCTAGCATCACCTTACTTGACTGTACATTATTGGCAGAACAAGACAACAAAACAACCAGTCAGAACTGTAGAATAAGATCATATATAATATATCAATTCTACCTTCTCATCAAGTGACATTTTTTTAAAACAATAACCATATAGTTTTTAAACTAAACATAAATCTTAACCATCATGGTGGCAATGATTCTTCCACATTTCTGTATTTCAAGTTGGTCTCAGGCATGTAAAACAGTTTTAATACTTGAATCAACATATCTATAACAAACAACCACATCATTACCATCACTGTCGTATACTCACCAAATATAATATTCTAAATTTAAAAAAATTTGATAATGCACTCAAATGTCTGCTCCCCCTTTGAAAGAAATTGTCAGCTCAGGAATTGGGACATGCAGCATTGTACCTATTTAATTGTATTAGTGGGGGGGCAAACTGGTCTTATGATATTGGAATGATTGTGTCCTGATAATTTTATTGCTGCAACTTTGCACAAATTTGTGAATTATCATGATACTGGGATATGGGGATGGTAATGTTTGTAAAATTTCATGAATTCTGTCATAAATGTATTGTTCCACTTACCTGCCCACCAGGGACATAGGCGGAAAATAGCAATTTTGCTAGACCTGGTACAATGCATCTCTCCTTGTTTTATACAAGGTAAATGTTTTATTGTGCACTGTCCTTGTCTAAAAGTAATAACATTACATATCATAAAATGGTCATTACTGTTTTAAAGTTATATAAAGACACTGACAAACATTTTCAATTACCAGAAAACTATTTTGTCACTTAGCTTGGAGCACTTGTGAAAGTGCTGTATGTAACATGTTAATAAAGTGAGCCAACACCTCAGATGCCCACCAATATAGCACTGGCTAATAATGATTATCTTATTTTTTTGGCCAAAGCCCTCCTCTGAGCTTTTATATGGAATTAATGATGTTTATCCAACTGCTTCTGCGTGTTTTTTGCCTTCCCCTTTCTCTTTATTCTGGTTCTATGTTTATCCCGTCTGATTCTCTCTATGACTTTTTCTTTCTCTTGGTGGAAGGGCAGTGGAGAAGAGTAAGAGTGAGTCTTCCAAACCCATAAGACTGGACTCCATCAGGCACGCAGCGTCAGAGATGGAACCACAAGCATCAGTAACCACACTCACAAATGCTTATGTCAGATGTTATAAAGTGCTCATGTGAACCTTATGAAGGACCCCTGTGTGCCATCGCTAATAAAGGGCCCTCTTATCCTCACGGCGACTCACGGAGTGGTCTGGCCAGGGGCTCGATCCTAAAAATAAAGAAACATACATATGCATTTTAGGAATTGGTATATTTGTGTCGTAGAGGATTCATGTACACTCAATGATGCTACACCAAGGATTTATTTAGAGGAGAAATTAAATGAAAGAAAAAAAGAGAGGGTACTTCATGGATTCTGATTAAAACGATTCATTACAGTTTTACAGTTTGACAGGAGAACAAAAATAGGCAGTCTACTGACCCTTTTTTTCAGACGGCACTGGGATGAGGTTGGGAACATGTTGGTCAGCAATGCTGTTTACAGAGCTGCCAAGCACATAAATTCATCTTCACTCCCTGTGAGTTGACATATTGTCAAAATAGTAGCACTTAATCAGAGCGATTTCCCCAAGGAACAAAATGTACAGAGCAAACAGAAACACCCATGCTCAGTTCATACCTCCCACGACTCACACCAGAGAATTTGTGTCCCAAAGTTTTCTGGCACATTAAACGAAGAGGCTGTAGCCAGCCAGACACTTATCCAGCCCTGTACCGGATGACGTGAATGGGAAATGTGGAGGTTTTTACCCCCCACCCCCATACTTATTAAAGCAGCTATAATCAAAGGGGAAACTTGTTGTGATGAACATATAGTCAGACATGACCTGATGCAGTTTCCCTCTGTGAAACTTTATAGTGTCTTTCAGCTTATTGTTTTGGTTTTATGGTCCACAGCTTTATTGTTTTGGTTCACTTTCACAGCTGTCATTAGTGTTGTTTTTAGCTGCAACAGGCAGCTATTTACAGTAGCCCTAAAAAACAAACTGTATGCTACTTGCTCAGCACCAAACAGACACACGAACTTAGCAACTAGCTGGCGAACATAGTTAAGTATTTAGCACGAGCCAATATTTCCCTGAGTTGGTGGAGATGAAAAACAGCTAAAGGAGAGTGAGAAACATGAGTCTAAATGAGTGCTAATGCTTCCTGTGTCTGCTGGAACAACTTCAGTGATGTTGCCTGGTGTTGTGTTTAAAGTAACAGGTTGTTTCTACTGCCCATAAGTTATTGCAGCTTTAATAAAACTGTATGGATATATTTTTATTTACTCTCTGTACATTACGCTTTATATTGACCGTTGAGACTAGCTTAACTCAATGTAGATCAGCTAGCAGCATTGCACTCAGGTTGGGAATTCAGTGTACACTTAGCCATGAATTGATCAATGAACTAAATAAAGTATGCCTTGTTCATTCTGGTAAAAGTCAGATGTAGGTGTAGGTACCAGATCAGCTCAGAGTCCTAGGAGTAGTGAAAAAGTAATTCCTTGTCTTCGTTAGCTAACCAACAAAGACCACAAGAAACGTCCAGGTGAAACTCACACTCTTGAAATATTGTTCTTGCGTGTTGGAATAAATGGATTATCTAACTATTTGTATACCGTAAGGTCTGTACCATGATGGCGATGGATGTATACAAGGTTCTTAATTAGGACATTGTATTAAGGGACAGTTGGTAGGATATTTAAATGTTGGAGACATAACTGTGGTTTCCTCTGTCAAGACAGGGCAAACTACTGTTTTTTGTCAGTTCTGGAGCATTTCTGTGATACTGAAATTGTGGCTGTACATGGAATTTGTTATAGTACTTCATCTTATAAATAATAGAGCAGTACATTTATGCCCAGCACAGAATTGAATAAAGATATTTTTTTAAGTCTGTCAATATGTAGACAGATTAAATTAAATTTGTTAAAGATTTCTAAAATCTACAGTAAGCATATCTATTTGGTACTGTATTATTAAAATATCTATATCTATATGGAAGGATGTATTTTTTAAAATGTAAATATTGACATTGATATATGTTCTAATAATAGTCCCAGACTGCAGCAAGACATTTATGCACAAAACACAAACACACACACACACACACACACACATACACATATACATACACACATATGTGCAGTGTATGTATAGTATATGTTGATCTTACATTCTGCACAAACAAATATGGAATGATTGCATGTAAAATCAAATCAAAGTTTGCTCATTTAAATATTATTCTGTGGAGCAAACACACAGCAAACACACAACATCCTTATACTTTCTGACATACAGTCTTTCATAATGTGTGATGTCATCAGTAAATGCAGGACCCTGTGATAATCTGACAGACTGAACTGATCTGGTAACACCAGGATCTTTATATGTACCGCGTGTATATGCACACGCACGTATATTTGCTTATACATGAACCATAGTCATTTTCATCAGGATAGGGGACAATTACTTGCTGAGCATACCTACCGAGTGCACCTTTCAACACCATTCGGCATGACAGATAACTGTTATCATATCAACAGGTGCTGTCAGAAGGAGACACAAGTGTCACAGACTAGCAACAGCCTTGATAATAACACATTTATTTATTGACACACATATACAGACAGACAGTTTATGTTTTCATAACCAAGTTAAGTCCCAGACAAACTGGGAAGTCTTGTCACTGTATCCTACAGGCAAAGCAAAAGAGAAAAAAAGCATATTTTGAAAGAAATTGTGACCATTACCATGCATTTGTCTGAATTATGTTTGGTGCTAGCTTGTAAATACACTTCTTTTAGTTTTAAACTAATGCTAAGCTAATGTCTACAAAGTATTTAATCTCCATAAATGGAGATTGGGCATTTCCTTACCTTCTTTGCCTTCTAGTCTTCTTCTCTCTGTGCTCCAAGGCTCAACATCCTTTTCTGCCTCCATTTCCCCCGTCACTCTCCGTCTCTGATGTATGATGATGCTGGTGGAGGAGCAATTGTGGAATGTGTGCATGTGCTTGAACGTGCGTGCATGTGTTCATGCAAGTGTGTTTGTAATGGGTATTGGGATGGAGGGGGGTAGGGGTCGGGTTGTTGGGCCTCTGCTCCGCGGATGTCATAATTAGGAACTGGAATTCTGGGAATTCCTGGGAAGGTTGGACGGTCCTAGAAGGCTTTTCATCTGCTGCAGTGGCCCAGCCCCCTCTCAGCCGCTGGCCTTACGGAAAAATACAACATGTTCCAACACACACCATCACAGCAATCAATTACCCCTAACTCTAGAGCACACATCGTAAACAACAAATATCCCAAAACATCCTACAATTGTAACCTCATGGTACTGAGGTTCACAAGCATCTGTGACATGTTGGTTTGATCTGGACCCAACCACTAATTCATGAGCTGGCTAATTAACCTCAACTATTCTAAATATATCGTGCTTTATTTATAGCACTATCAGGAGATAGTTCCTTCCCTGGTATTTTTTTTACAACAAAAAAATGTTAAATGCCTAAGTTGCTTCACAACAGTACCATGAAATACCTTATTCTTTATAGACAGGTTGTTTGTAGTATAAAACCATTATATTACCTCCATAACAATCTAATGCAGTTTTCTGTGAACAGAGGCGCCAGTATATACAATGCTCTTCAATCAATTCATGGCAAATTACACTTTTCTAATGTGTTACATAACAGGATTATTATTGCTCACCAACACATCACCTACAGAGGGTCCAAGATATGTCTGAGGGGCATTGACAGACAGACGCAGACAAAAATAGAAGGCTAGCTATTTCAGCTTAAGAATGTGACAGTTTATGTACCCGTGACAAACTCATGAAACAAAGTTGACAAGTTGATGAAATGGAAATTAAATATTGTTACTTTGAGGGTTTGATGCTAAAACACAGCAGTGAGCAATCTTTTTTTTTTTTTTTTTTTTAGCAATTCTTAGCAGCTGGTTCACAGTTTGAATGGTTTGAATTTGGGTCAGAGCTTAACACAGTGTTGGTGGTTAACACAAGTTTAACTTAATTTCTTGCTTTATTCTGAGGTGAAATAGTCCATCAAACATCCAATTTGTGAACAGCCTCTAAGCACAAGGTGCTCTTTTGAAAATACTTTTTTCTTTTTTTCTTTAAATTTTTCTTTTTTTTTTTTTTTTTTACAAAATCTTAGCAGCTACTACAAATAAAATCAAATATGGTGTATTTGCACTGGCAGATCTGACTGCAACCAAAATAAGTGTTACATTGAGCCACAATTGCAGTTTGTGCAGACTGATCATCCAAACCTGCAACTGGTCAACAGTGCCATGTGGTGGTGTTTTTTTTTTTACATTCAGATCTTTGAGCTTCATGTTATAGGCTCAATCAAGTTAAGTTTGTTACTTCTTGCTTTGTGGAACTTAAGAGTTGTGTCTGCTCCCAACTTTACTCCTGAGGTCTACCCTTTTGTGTGGATGCTGAGTAACCTATAACTCACTGTGCTGTGTGCGACAGAAATTTGAGAGCGCGGCCAAGTTCAATTTAGTTTGCCAACCATTGCGATGGTGGAGGCATGCAACCTATTAGTTTTTCACAGGTTGGCTTAACATTAGCTTTTATTGGCTGTGTTTAGCCCAGAGTTGCTTTGTGAAGATAATCGCATAATAAACACATTAAGTACCGTAAGCAGATTTTCAGGATTAATGCAAAACCATATTCATAAACTCAAGCTTCGGCCAATGAACTGCGGGGGAGCTAATTTCTGGGATAACAACATGAAATTGCAGCTGGACACTGCAATATATGGATTCAAGATGGAGAAGAGTTGTGCGTTTGTCTGTGTATGTGTGTGCCTGTTTAAGTGAGCCAGTCAGACATTCGTTTCTGTCATGGTAGGAGGGCTGCCAGGAGAAGTGGTGTACTCACTTGGACAGGTGAAACGGGTGGAGCTGAAGAAACACACAAAATGCTTCAGAAGCTATATTCAGTCTGAATGAGCTCACCTCGAAGACATATACATTACACAGTCAGTTTATTCGTTTATTTTCCATATTACCAGCAAGGGAATAAATGAATGCATAAATGGATAAATGAGGCTGCCGTATGCCCTCTCAAACACATCTACACACCAGAGCCCACATTTTGGTCTTACAGTGGAAAGAGGTATTGTTCCACTGCAAGAATACTGTGAGCCAGCTTGTCTTCTAACACAGTCTAATGAGGCAGGAACAAATGACTATCCACTCTAACACTCTTTCTCTACGTGCACTTCTCTGAATATTGTCAATTATCCCCCATGTCTTGGCTGACCTGACTCTGAATGTGGGTCACAGCCTACACAATCACCTGGTAATTACCAGAGAGTAAACAAGCCAAGCCAGGGGAGAAGTTTTAATGATTGTCAGGCTGCCACAAAGGACCCTTCATCTCTAATGAGGGGTAAGTGTGTCGCACAATTGCTGGACCTGACCATCATGATAAATATAGCATCCCTGGATCCAATATTATTTGATCAAGGAAGATTTGGGGGATCGTGCGCGATCAAATAGAAGTGTAACCCAGAAACACTCCCTTTGCCTCAATGATGTTGTCTCAAGTGACCTTACATAATAAGCCCTTTGCCCAGTTCTTGATTCAGATGATTAATTGCTCACCGGTCTTTTCAGCAGCTATGACACTATGTGCCACCCACGGAGACCGCTCTGGCCTCATGTCTCACTCTCATTAAATGGGGCCTTTGTGTCCCAGCTGCTCTCTTTTGTCCCAGCATGCCCACCTATCAGAGGGGTCGACCCCTGTGTCTCTAGCCATGATGACATCACCTCTGCCCTCATCAAGGCTGTAGCAGCCAAGGTGAGGGCTCTCATGGGCAGCTATGGCCCATCTCTTTCCCCTTATCACTCAATCACTCCTTTGTGCTAGCGAGGCCTGCGGGCTTATATGGACAGTAATGAGACGGAGCACTTTGTAATCTGCCAGTGCTGTAGCAATATAACCCATACAGAGCAAACTCTATAATAGCACATTGTTTGTGGTGAGTTAAGTGAGGGTCTGAGATATGGTGCTTTCACACCGGTTGGAATCAGAGCCCAGAGCTGGCCTGCTGAGCTGGGCCAGTAAAACCTCTCTTTTCACGAGTCAGATGAGTTAACAGACCAAAGAGTGCAATAATGGGGGGGAGAGAGAGAGAGAGAGAGAGAGAGAGAGAGAGAGAGAGAAAGAAAGATTTTGCTGCTCCATGTTACAAGATGGCATGTTTTTCAACTCCTTTGACTCATAAAAACTCTCTTGGATAGGGCCAAAAATGCACTGTCATCCTGCAAAAACAAGAATGTTTTTCTTAGGTGCAGTGTCCAAGAAGCCAGCATGTGGAAGATACAAGGTTTTCACCTAACAGCATTATGACCACACACACACACACGCACACATATGCACACAGTCATACCCTGAACCAAATTTAGAACCTAAGATATCATCTTCAGGTTCCTCGAAGACTTTGGTATTTGATATTTCATGACTTCTCACAGCCCAACACTGCTCCCTTCTCATGCTCTTTCTCCTCAGACGGGTTTTATTAGTTATGTTTACACTGTGGGACTTAACTCTCCGGTTTTGAGTTACTGCTCAGCCCCCCCCCCCTTTTAAAGACAGTTCACATTTTATGTTTTGTGCACATATTCTGCATTAGTCAGAAATGATCACCTTTTTCAAAATAACTCTACAAAGAGTAAACATCTGGCATGCTTGAGTAGAAGCATGCAAATGAAATGGAGGCCACATGTCATCTCACAGCTCCTGTGGCAAATGACTACGTTTACTGCATAAAGTTCAACTCAGTGTAAAACTGGCAGATTTTTTTTTAAGGAATGGTTCGACATTTTGGGAAAATGCTCTTATTTGCTATATTGCTGACAGTTATAGATCAATACTCATGTCTGTACAGTAAATGTAAAGCTACAGTTAGCAGTAAGGACTGGAAAAAGGGGGATATTCCCACACATAACAGTCTTTTTAGTAGGACATCCACTGCATTTCAGCACAGGAACGGTGTCTATGGATACACAAAGAGGAGACTCACTTCTAAAAAGACAGTCAATTTGGAAAATACTAACTTGAATTGATTAACTATAATGGAGCCTCTTATTGACTTTACATCAACTCTAGAATATGAAGTTATGGAGTAAACAACAGAATAACTTTTGCACTGCATGTTGTCTTCCATCTCTCTCTCTTTTGAAGCACAGGACATTAAAAAAAAGTTGCATGTGGATACAGACTTGATAAAATTATAGGTGGATTCAATTTTGGACATAGAGTGGTGTCGATCCTAATTCTCTGCAAGAAAACACATTTCCCAGAAATATTGAACTATTCCTTTAAGGCTTCTATCTTGCATTCATTACTCATCTCTTTCTGACATGGAGGCAAAATTCCAAATCATTATGCAGCCACACACCTCCATTGCAGCTGTACTTTCTTCAAATGCCAGAGCAGATTTATCAGAAATTATGCACAAGAATTACACAAGAGTGTTCAGACTGAGGTCACATTTCCAAGTGTAATATATTATTCAAATTAAGCAATGATTTGAGTCACATATGAGGGTAAAATAATTTGATTGGGGCTCCTTTCGCCTCCACTGTGAACAATTTATTTACCATGTATCACTCGTTTGACAACAAAAATGCAGTGTGAAGATACTAAAGGTTTTTGAGTGAAGCCTCTCTTGGGTCACTCAAGAGTTATTGTCCGGCAGCTTTCCACCACTGAGCCTGAACTTTTAGCTGAATTACACCCACATGCTTCCCGTAAAGTACTATAAGAAGTCTGTAAACTGCTAACATTAATTGCTGTTACAGAAGCCTTCTTCCCAGTAAAGCGACCCCCGCCATACACACACATTTGCGCGCACACACACACACATACGCACACACACACACACACACACACACACACACACACACCCCAGCCTGGCCTCTCTGTTGTGGTTTCATTGGTTGATCACTTGCCAGGGCCCCAGGGGCCCCAACTCAGAACACATGTCTGCTTTCTGTATGTTTACAGTACAGCAGTCAAAATGAATGACCATTACTGCTGTCAAAGCATACTTGTCTATTTCCTGGACATTATCACTCAAGGAGACGATGCATTTATGCAACATAAACATGAAATAGATTCTTAATACCGCTCACGCAACACAGATTTTGAAAATTGAAATAAATATGAAAACCATGTCCTTCTAGCTGTCACACAACCAACTGCAGCAACCAGACCACGACTGTCCTCACACTTTAGACACGATATTTGTTTGTCATCACAGGCACATCACAGACAGCTTTACATTGTGTTCACATGTTTAAGTGATCGTAATGGATGCAGTCAAGTAGTCAAGTGACACTGAAGAGCTGAATGTATTAAACTCAACTTTTAAGCCAGTATTGATGAGAAATCATTAAAGCCATTAAAGGCATTTGACCACCTGTAATCTACTGATGACAATCTTGTGTGTAAATAGCTCCAGAATAGCTGCTAAATTGAAGTTTACGTGATTTTGTTTTGTCAAATTCAAACATATTGCTAATATACTGTATGTGTTTAAACAGTAATTTACCAAAAAAAAAAAGGAATTAGAAATGACAGTGGGATGGATATTTCGTAAATACATTTTAGACAGTCACAATAACATGAACAGGAATGCCATCCATGCAGATGCTGTAGGCCATATATGTGCTTTTTCTGACATTATGAGGATATGACTCCAATTTGTATGTGAACTAAAGCCACTGTTGGTTAGTTTTGAGAGACTGACGCGACCACTGAACCACTGCCTGCTCGATCATTGCAAGCTGCTCTGGAAAACGTGAATCCAAACATTATTTTAAACCTTGTGAATTAGATTTTAATTATGATGTTCATTCATTTGATTACTCTTAGAAGCTGCTGAATGGTCTTGCATTCAAGTTGTAGGCTACATAGCCTGTTTTCTTCAATCTGCGTTTACAGTGCATATGCCAATGTCCAATTTGGTGTGCAGTTTTATTTTATAAGGTGATTTTTGGCTTATTAGAAGGAGGCTGGTTGACAAAAAGTTGCAAAAGCAGCAGGAGAGCACTGTTTGAGATCACCGACCCGACATCCTCAACCTCACATCAGGCATTTTTATCACATTTTACTGTTTTAACCCAAACCATGGTCTTTTCCTAACCCTAACCAAGTGGTTTTGTGCCGTAACCTAACTGACAGTGTTAAATGACAAGCAGAAAGGTTAAAAATGTGGCGTTAAATTGGTTTATCACCAGCATGCAAAACTGGACTTTGGCATATGCACTGCTGTAAAGTTCTATTACTGTACACAGATTGTGACACCGAGGAACAATTTGCTTGATGTTAAACATTTCTAAGTTTGAAGTCACATCCATATTTTACAGCCTTTACTGGATGTATATATTGTAAGCAAGTAAAAATGGCTGTTAAGCATAAGAGTTCATTCTAGGCCTTGGGAACAAAAAGAAAGTAATAAACTTAACTCGACTTTCACTTACTAACTAGTCTTATGTGATTGACAGTGCTAGAAAAAGCTAATTTCTTTTTTTGTTATTGCTTTGTTTCTGCTTTTTGTCAAAAAAGGCTTTCTGTGGTTTAGCACAGAGAGAAACATTTACATCATAACATTTGATTTGCAGCAAACTCGTCAATTGCTGTTAAATGTGTTTAAATGCTCAAAATTAACAAGACAATTCATGTCTGTAAATGACTACCATACTTGAACATATCCGGGTTGCCAGCCTTGGTTTGAGGACCTCTGTTATTTTTTTCCCATATAACTTGAATGCAGCATCAGTAGGCAGTGGTGACACACATTATTAGGCCTTCATGCCTGTGGTCTACTGCAGCACACTGATTGGGCTAAATCGAGGGTGTGTTCACAGTCTGGGTAGTTTTTAACAGACATGAATTGAGCAGGAGATTCCAGTTTGTGGTATAGACTCAAGTGGAAACGCACCAACCCCATCTCCTGACGCGTGCCACGGTGTGCTACACCCTCCTGTGTGAGCCTGCTGCAAATCCAGTGGACATTGAAAATATTGCTGCATTGCAATTTCCGCTCTGTGCTTGTCAACTTTAAACCAATTTGTGGCGCACAGACTGGAAGAACTGTATAAAAAAAAATGTATTGAAGAGAACAAAGTCTATAATGATGCCATAAATGTAAAATACACCATGCAGATATCACACCAAAACTATAATGTAAACATTGAATTAAATAGAGACAGAGGGCAAAAGTAGGACAAGACACTGTAAATTCATAGCAGAGTAAGTCTACCACATCCACCATAAGAATATAATGAGAATAAATGTTGAGGTTTTCTACGCTGCACCATCTCCTGGCCAAAATACCTCCCATTTCTCAACTGTGGCGACTACTCTAAAAATTCATCCCACTGACTAAAAACCTCAATTAAAACGATAGATACTGCAGTCTCAAGATAATAATTATCTATATTTAGAGCTATAAGTGATCGTCATTTTGGTTAGGTTAGAGCGGGAGTCCAATTCCTGCTCTAGGCTAATTTCATTGATGGTCTAAATATAGCCTGGGTTTTAAAGTTTTTCCAGCAAACAGAGCCAGAGATTCCCATGAAAAGGGATTTTATGAACAAAAATGAAATGTTATGATAAACAGATTTCAAAGTCACAGATCTATGAAATTCGGTCGGCCACAATCAGATGCCTGTTTGTCTGTCTCTTCCCCTGTCTGTCTGCATACACGACCACCAATCGTTTCCCCATGTTCGTTTACGGGGCGCCTGAGCAGTGGCGTATTTGTCTCAGTCTGGGGTTTTGTGGGCTCCCCACTCCCAACCCAACCCACCCCATCACACACACACAAACACATACACCCGCGCACACACACAAACCACCTCCTACATCCACATCATTCTGCCATGATGCCTGAGTTTCCTCCAGGTGCTCCCATTTTCTCTCACAATCCCAAAACATGCAGGTAGGTTAAATGAAAACTCTGAATGGCCTATAGTTGATGTGAATTTGTTTGCCTACATGTGTTAGCCCTGTGACTGCATGGAGGTCTAGAAAATTGATACAGTTATGTTGATTATGCTATAGGTGATGTTGGTCTAGTGCTGTAATTAAAGAAAGGGAGGAACAATTAGTATCAGTGGGCCCCCTAGAGGCTTGGGATCCAAGTGCAGTTGCCCACCCTTCACCCTCACAGTCACTTTCTGCTGTGGGTGCTACCTCCTGCCCACCAAGCATGATGCGACGTGCCGGCTTGCATCGCACCACTCACTCCTATAGAGGCCTTTACCTGTGAGTAGTAATGCCATTAAGGTCACTGGAAACATTTGGAAGACAGAGACTTTATGTTCTGCAGGCTCTGACAGCTCACAGTTATTCCACATGGCATCCTCAAGTGTTGCTCTTGAAAAAGATTTCTCTAATGTCTCCAAAAGTGCAACTCTGCCAATGTTGGCCCTCTATTCTTAGATCACTCCCCGTAGTAGTTGTTAACAGACCTCATTGTCACAGGCTAAACTGGGCAATGTGTGGCAGACCTCTTCATAGCCAGTTCCCTCATAGAAAATCTGATATAGGAGCTCATGTTTGTACTGCAGAGTCATTACAGCATGATATTACAATCTCAAAATCAATTTATTATTAATAAAGTTGTGATATCATGTTGTTTGTGTGTTGTTATTGTTATTATAAGAACATTGAGTGCAAGATCATACTGTATAGTTACAATTCATGAGGATTTCTTGTCACGGCAGACTTTTCACCTACTTTCTGTGAAATCTTTCCTAGAAGTCATGAGTGCAGACATCTTGGAAGCTGTAGTTAATTTAATTACTACCTTGCATTATTAATGACTTAGTAGGTTGTAGACCCACAAGCTAAGCCTATTTTATGTAGAGTAGTTGGACTTCATATGCTTCAATTTTCTCCAGTTTGTTGGCAGGCTTTGCATTTCTTGATCCTCCCACTGCTCTCATACATAGCCCTGTTGCCTTAATGAGTGCTCCAGTTTAATGGCTAAAACATACTTGCTGTTGACTTTTCACTGCTGTAACTGCAACAACAAGCAGTAACTGTGAGTTATTTTGCAATATATGCAAGTCCTAAAAGCTACTGAAAGGTTATTACAATGCCTTTGTGGGTTATTGGGGTTCCACACTGGTTATATTGGACATTAAATGTTTGACTTTAGTTTGTGCAACACTGCTTGATCATCCTAAAGCTGTCACAGTTAACTTATTCATGAATATTGCTTTATAGCTTCAGTTTTATGGCAAAAAGGGGACTTTCATTGGACACTCCCCTAAAACCTTGGACGTGGATGTCTGCGTCTCTGATTGGTTGTGAAGCCCGACCGACAACACCTGCTTAACTCCTTCATCCAAATTGTCACCCGGGGCTCTGAGAAATATAGGCAGCATCCCCTTCAGCTCATGCATTCAGTCCCACAGCTGCCCCATAAGACACCAAGCCGCAGCTGCGCTGATCACTGATCCAAGGTGAACCCTCACACATACACACTCACTCACACTCACACTCTCACACACACATACACACACATACACATACACACACTCACACACATACACACACTCTCACTGCGGGATCTTTGCTGGGAATCGAAGCGCACTGTCGGAGACGCAATGTTGGTTAAACTGGCCGTGGCGCTGCTGCTTTTGTCAGTGTTGGAGCAAGTAGTGGGATCGGATAATATTGATATTCATGACAGCCCACCGGAGAAACCTGCCAGCCAGAAAGGACGCCTCTCCCTGCAGAATACAGGTAAGAAATAAGTGTCAATACATAAGATTGTGGGGATTCTTGGTTGGTGCAACTGCTCACACATCTACGTGTTGTTTGCTCGGACACGTGTTTCTGTGGCTGCAAATTAAACCATGCAGGACACACGTCCGGGCGATTTGAGCAATCAGCTGTTTTTAACTTAAATGCAGACGCTACGATGCACACCAGTTACCCTTTTCGATTACTCAGAAAGACGATATCTTGTAAATACTCTCAGACAGAAATTCAATATGTTAGTAAACTATTAATAGAATGGCACAAGGTAATAGGTAATGTATACGGCAGCGCATCTAGGTGTGCATGAGCACTAGTGTGTGCGCGCGTCATAGGTAACAGTTTAAGTGATTTTCTGCGGGGGAAAATCTGGGTTTTGCATGTTTCGTGTAGACTGTCTTTTCAAATGAATGTTGGATGATGTGTTCAAGCAGGTTAGTGGAGCAGGGAAGGTTGTAGTAGTGTGGTGGATGGTCAGCGCAGGACGCATGCTGGAGTTGATTTATTGAGCCAGTCCTTTGGGGGAAATGTTGCTTAAATACCATCAAAAAGAAGAGTGTGATTTGCCTCATTAACAAAACGCACTAATACTACGTTGGACTGCTGCTTTTTTCCACGAGGTGTGTGGGTTACATCGGTTGCTCTTTCCTTATACACAGCACGACTTGCGACCCACCATGTGAACCTGTGTCCACACATTTGAGCATAATTATGTTCTTGACTCCACACCGAAAAAACTAGGAAAAAAGTCCAATGCAGGTTTCACAGTAGAGACCCTGGTAACACCACTGTGTAATTCAATGCACGTTGCGGCCAAGCTCGTACGATCCAAGCACATTCCCGTGATGCCAAAACAAGCACTGCTGACAGCGGCTCACTTTTCCTGCGCACTAAAGTTTAACTCAGTGCCTACAAACCCCGCAGCAGCTCTTCCCCTTACTACTGCCCCCCCAACAGAGGCTCTTTGTTGACACGCGTGGTTTCAAATAAATCAGATTTAATCCTTTATTTGTCCTGCTCAAGACAAAGTCACAAGAGCGCCCTTCTTTACGCAACTTGTGCGCGCTTCCGACTGAGGCAAAACTGTTCTCACGCCCATCACTTATCAACTCCAAGACAAATCACGCGTGTAATCATGTTTTACTTAGGTCAACAGTTAGGGTCTTCATAGCCAAACTGAAACTGAACTACTTTGCCTGTTGGCTCCCAACCTAACCTGCAATTTGCTGTATTAATTAATGGATAAAACATTCTAGACTATCTCACATAAAGGAAAGCAGCCGTTTCTGTAACATGTTCCCTGCTGGTAGTCCGCTGTCTCATACTATTAGACAGCAGTTTGGTGTTAAAGGAGGTAGCTCCTGCCCTCAATTGTTAGTCCTATTCCTGTCTTTCCTGGCGACACTAGAAAGAAAAGGGCACTTGAGGGCCAGCCAGTGGTGTGACAGAACTGATATTACGTATTTGCATGACATACCATTTCCCAGGTTCTTGCCTGAACTGATGCTGTAGTGCATCCACATGCAGCTAATAATCCACTTTTAATCCTATGATTTCAGTGTCAGAGTAAGAACATCATAATGAGAGACTTGTTGAGGCCTATTTAGTTGGCAGACAATAGAAACGACTGTGTTTGTGTTTCCTCCACAAGAAGTCAAGGCTGTATCTGCAATGCACCATCCCATCTCAATGCTAGGCAGTGCAGATGGATTGTGGTGCAGAATGACACAGTAATATCTCTGTCACCAAGTGTTCCTCTGCAGGAACCCCTCAGCTTGGGAAATTAGACTCCCCCCTACATCTACCCCCCGCCCCTCCATCCTGCATCCCTTTCATCATCCCATCCGAAACAGACTCTAGGTCACAAATGCACAAACAAGCGTCTGCGTCTGTAGAAATAGTTCTACGCCACATCAGCTTTGTGATTCGTAGCAGCAATCAGTGCGAAAGTGGAGTTTTGCCTCCGAGCTGTATGGTCTTCTTCGTCAACGTGCCTGTAACAATCTGCTGCTGTCTCTGCTGTGAACAGATGATAAGGTCCCTCCCCTAACCTGTTCTCTCTTTCCAGCTGAGATCCAGCACTGCCTGGTGAGTGCAGGGGATGTCGGCTGTGGTGTGTTTGAGTGCTTTGAGAATAACTCCTGCGAGATACGAGGGCTACAGGAAATCTGCATGACGTTCCTGCACAACGCTGGCAAATTTGACTCTCAGGTACTAAACTAGTCTGTCTGTCTGTGTGCAAAAATGGTATAACCGGGGGCAACATTCCTTTTCCCTTTCACTGGTTCACTGCTCCACACTCGTCATCCATGAAGATATTTGTTTACTTGTGCTTTTTTTCTCCACATACCTCAAAATATATCAGTTTTTCTAGAGGTACAATCATACATATCTTGTCTACTAATCTTCTGTCCTCTCTTGGGAAATTCACTTCACTCTCAGTGGACTGATGCATGTATGGTTAGGACCAAGGCCATGAGCCAGCTGGCTGAGAATCCAGTTAGCTCTCTTTTCATACATAGCGTAGGCTGTAGCCCTGCCAAGCCAAGCTTGAATATGTCTATATAGTCACACACTAGGGACTCGCATGTTTAGCATTTTTTGTTTTAAACGTTGAGTTACACATTCAACATGTGCTCTAACACACCCACACATACACGCCACCACTGCTGAAACAGGTGCACAACATCTCTAAAGTGTCAAAACTATTGTGTAAACATAAAACAGACACGAGAACAACACATTAATCACAACATGTGGAGCCAAAAGGTTTTCTTTGGCTAGTTTCAACAGTATCAACAAAGGGCTTCGTCTTGAGGGTTCATTTAGCAGGTGTGTATGTGTTTTTTCACAGGGGAAATCCTTCATCAAAGACGCTCTGAAATGTATGGCACATGGGCTACGGCACAAGTTCAGCTGTATCAGCAGGAAGTGTGTGTCCATTAAGGAGATGGTGTTCCAGCTCCAGAGAGAGTGCTACATCAAACACAACCTGTGCTCGGCTGCAAAGGAGAATGTGGCTGTCATGGTGGAGATGATCCATTTCCAAGATCTCTTCCCTAAAGGGTGAGTGGTTGGTCTGGTCAGCATGTTTCAATATGTTCTTTGAGCGTGTCCCTTCTCTTTTATCTCCCTGACCAATTTAAGCTTGTTCTGTTCTTCTATGTTCAGTAGTAACACCATCCCATGTATTGCTTTAATTTCCTAGACATTGATGTATTGTACATCCAAACATTAAATCATTGGCTTCATGTGAGTCATCTGTTTTCTCTCTGCCCAGTCCATATGTGGAGCTGGTGAATATTCTCCTGAGCTGCGGGGAGGAGGTGAAGGAGGCGTTGACACGAAGCGTGCGGCTACAGTGTGAGCAGAACTGGGGGGCTTTGTGCGACAGCCTGAGCCTGTGCTCCTCCCTCACCCCGTCTCCCCCCAGCACCGCCGTCGAACACCGCCGCCCTTTGCCCTCCCATCCTGATCCGGAGCACCCTCGCCCCCCGCGGCAAGGCGAGAAGGACAAAGCCGGTAAGGCTGGCTTCAACAATCACCCACGCAATCGCAGTCAGGGGCTGCGCCGCCAGAGCCCAGAGGCCGGAGTGGTGGCTGAGCAGGAAGACCCCGAGGCCACTGACATCCGGAGGTGAAAACGCAGGAGATTACAACACTGATGACCCATACATCATTTAAAAACCACACTTGCAGACTTATGCACATGTCCACACAATTACATGGCCTCATTTACCTGCACACACTTATCCACTCACACACACACACACACACACACACACACACACACACACACACACACACACACACACACACACACATATTTCCAAACAGACTGAGCAGAAGGAAACAAGCCCTGACCTTTCCTGTCCTTATTCCGCCCTCTCCAGTCATTCCAGCAGTCCCACATGGTAAACTTGCAGGGTAATTGTGGTGTAGCTTGTACTGTTATGCCAGACTGTAGGCCACACTTTTTTAAAAACTGAATAATAACTGTTATTATCATGATTATTTCAATTGTTAGGACTGTTTTGGCTCTAATATAGCATTTCTCAAATCATACTTACTGTAAGATTTGATTATATTTGTATTATTTATTTTATTCTTTATGCAATGTTGAAATATCAAAATGTACATAGAAATATACTTATCTATATTTATATAAACATGTATAAATATAGTTACAATATGCAATACTGATATACTATATATGAAATAGTATATGGTGTGCTGTCTGTTGTTCTCTTCACAGTATTGCACCCATCACACATTGGTCTGTAGATATGTAACATACACCATTTGTTGTTTCAAAGTGGGAATGTGTATTGTAATTATAGATACTTGATGGTTAAATACAAAATTGTACAGGTTTCAAGTCCAGTTCTGGCACATATGAATTGTAGTGCATTATGGCCACGAAAGCCAACAAACGTGTGCGTTCTTAAAGTGAAAATCCACTCGAAAGAGGATACGAATATAATACTATGAATATGGGAAGTAGTTTCAGAAATGTATGTATCAATAAGTCTCTCACAAAGCTAGAGATAAGAGAGCCGAGACCGATCTCTGATATCATCAAGCACTGCTGTCTGCACAGCAATGACTGGGAGACTCACAGAGCAGACGCAGTTTTACAGACTCATTTTATTTCATGCGTATTAGTGCTACTATGACATGTGTCTCACTTGGACGCAAAAAGTATCACGTCACTCTCATTCATTGTTAATAGAGCTTCAGAAACTGTATCTCAATGGCATTACAGATTAATGTCATGTTTGTAGCTTCAGGAGACATCGTCGTTCTTGTTCGCATATAAGCATTGAACTGGCAATGTGTTATACATTCACCTCGAGTTACATTGAACTATCAGCTGTCAGTGAACTGCAGCAAAGAGGGGACGTTCAGTCCTAGCACAAGTTTTGACGTTAACTCCTCTCTAAATGTAAAATCACACACATCAAGGTGCCTAAACTTGTTATTGTCCACAGTGACCGCTTCTCTGTGATTTAAGTGAATGGATGATACTGTGTTACAGGGAGATTTTAAGGCTGTTCAAGTAATGTTGAGCTATTTTACAATGATGTTGAGCCACAGACATCTTAGATATTGCACTTTGGATGTTTGTCAGCTTGTGTTGGACTGCTGCAGGTAGAGAGATGAGAGCAGATCACCAGAGCAATTGTAGAAACCATGGGTTTTAGTCTGGTCCTTATCAACTACAGCACCAAGTCCTGCATCCCCATTTGCTCCTTAGGACCAGATTGAGACCCTTCCTTAAAAGAGCCATGTTGACCTTTTCTGGTGTTCTAGTAGTCAGGAAAGAGGTTTGACAGAGACCCTCCAGATCTCTGGCTCCTCTAAATTAGCCCTTATTCATCTCTGGTCCCTTACCTAGGTCAGGAGAGACATGAAGTCCTGTTATCCTACCAGTTTGAGCCGCAGGCAACGCAGCGAGGACCCAGGAACTGGGTTAAGTCCACACACGGGGGCTCTGGCGCTGTTATTCTAAATGTTATATTTACCGAGGCCACCAGAGAATTCCTCTGGGCCACAGCCAAGAGCCAGCAACACAGAGAGGCAGAGGAGTGTAGCAAGACGGAGAGAGACAGGCTCAACTTTTCTTTTTTATGTGATGATTCACCCTGTCTTTCCTTCTCCTAGTACTCTTCTTCTCTTCCTCCTTTAGGTCACAGACACAGGCTTTTGACCATTTCAGGCCAGTCACATGCTTTCGCTGTGGAAGTGAAGTCTGTGAGCACATCACACCACATGCTGGGATGCACTTAGGTCAGAAAAAAAATTAAATAAATAAAACATACTCAGATTTTATGGCTCCTTTTAGGGTTTTTCACTTTTGTTCCTGATGTACTTACAGTAAGGTAATGTTTTTTTCCTTAGAGTCATTTAGAGACTATTATAAGCTCCAAGGGTTGGAATCATCAGTGAGGATTTTCTTGCTATTCTTTTTTTCTTTTCTTTTTTTTATTCTGTTGTGGAAGTTGGGATTCCTGTGACATCCCGGCGGGAGACATAAGCTAATCCTATTGAGAATGTACTGTATGTGTGTAAAGTGACAATCTGTTCAGCTCTCTGTCATTATGTTTGATATGGCTTTTTGTAATAATGTAGTGGCTTGAATGGCTTTTCTTTTTGTGTTCAGAGGAAAATAAACTTACCACATTTTCCTGTATTGTTAGTGCTCCATCACCACATTACGTGTTTTCCTCTGTTAAGCACAAGGACTCACTGTTGAAAATACAGAACATGGTCTAGAGGTTTGTAACTCACCTGTAAGACATTGGGCATACGATCCTATGAATATCTTTGGACTCATGAAGTCAGATGTATCTTGTTATCATTAAAATATTTTTGTCTGTATTTTAGACGTCTTGTGTTTTTTTAATCTAGTTTTTATTCATATTCGAGTAGTATAAACTCATGATATATGCACAATGTATTAATAAACTACCAGTGGAAAAAAAATCAGGTTCAGGTTAACAGAGAAGGTGTCAGGTGTACACACAGGTTAAAAGACACCCTATTCTCATTTGACTCGCTGCCTCCTCTCTGACGTTGAAATACAGGCTGTGTTTAAAGTTTCAAGGACTGGAAATATCCTCCCTATTGAAAGGCCTAAACATTTACGTCAGCGGCTCTGGATTGTATGCAATTCTTGGGGTGGGCTCAGGGTGTCAGTTTTTATGAGTTGTCCCAACAGTGTACATTGCCTCACTAAACATTTAGACAGTGCTCTGATTTGAAAGGTGGACTTCCAACTGTTTTGGGGGTTTGAGGTCATCATAGAGTCAAGTTAAAAATACCGAGGTACATTTTCAGTGACCATACAAATCCAGTCTTGTTTTTTTCTCCAATTTGTCTACAGTGTGACAGGGAAGAAGGAAAACCACATGCCAAGTCATAACACACACAGCTTCTATTGCAGGTCAATGTGAATCTGCATTGCACACAGTCTGCCACAGTGCCACAGCCTTTAATCATAGTTAAATGTGTAGTGACAACAAATGACCACTGGGTGATGACATCTCTCCGTTTTCATCTGTGAGCTGATGAGGGGAGCAGGTGCAAGTATTTGATTTTTAATAGGAGTAAGTAAGTTTAAATGATTGAAGCTATATGGTTGCTTTTTAAGGCTGGAATTATTACAGCTCATTTAAAGTATATGATAGGTCAGATTTTGGTTTGAAATGTGGCTCTGAAGTGTCTAAACTTCCTATAATCCCCCTTTCTCTTGTATTACTGGGGAACCAACAAAATCATTATGTCTCCAAGCAATAAGATCAAGACTAAACAGTCTTAAATAAAAAGTAAGAAAACTAGTCTTGTTTGTTTAAACAGGAAATATACTGCTAAAATGACTGCCCATTCAGATATCCAGCACAGTGGCATACTTACTGCAATGAAGCCTCTACAGTATAGAAATGGAGTGAAATGTGTGTGTGTGCTTGCTTGCGTGCGTGCGTGTGTGTGTGTATGTATACGTATGTATATACACACATATATCTACATACATATGTATGTATATATACATATATATATATATATATATACACACACATATACATATACATACATATATACATACATATATAGGTACACAGATGGAAAGGGCAGTGTAGGCAGGCCAACACTAAACAGTATGCTGACACCATCTCCTGCACACAGCTGATGTCACACTATAGTCAGGGAGGTGATAAGCAAGGCCGCAGAGTGTGGTATGACACATTCACTACAGTGTATGAGAGAAATTATGCTGTGTCACACTCGCTTTGACAATACATCGAGACTGAGATGGATGACCTCCTAGCCAAACAATGGGCTGCTGGTTGGACTAGAAATCACCTAGTTTAGATGGTTGGTATAGCAACGGAACTCTATCAATATGGAAGTGGCATAGAGATCACATCTGAGAGGAGGCTAAGCAGCAGAAAGAGTCTCTGCCTCTGAGCAGAGAAACCTGAGATAGTCAGCCTCAGGTGCTTTGTGAACGTGTGGCCTGTGCTTCTACTAATGAATTAATGGTCCAGTCTTGGTGCCTAAGTTCCATGAATTAATCATTTAAGAACCGTCCAAGGCAAATGGGTGCACTCCACTTCTCGTCTCATGTTGGGTTTGAGAAGATGACACTACATACACCTAAAGTTGGAGTAAAACAAAATTTTTAAGCACTATGTATTGAGTAATAATGTCTACTTGT